>NC_034411.1:54289643-54338725 GCF_002078875.1 Numida meleagris
TTCCCTTCCCTTCCCTTCCCTTCCCTTCCCCTCAGTGCATTGCTCCCTGTGGGGGCTTGCACAGCTTCCCAGGGCCCCACTCTCCTGCTGGCCCTCCTTTCCATCTTCTTCAATACTGAAAAAGAAATAGAAAATGAAAGAAAAAACTTCGGGAGAAGCTGTCTACGGAGAGAGAAGGGGAAAACGTGGGGGCTTTGGGTGGATTTCCTCCACACAGACATGCACACACTTGGCAAATAAAATAAATCTGGCACCCTGCTGGCCCCACCCTGGGCTCATCACACACCTGATACCAGTCCCCCTGGGCGCCTCATTCAGCCCCCTCTGTTGTTGGCTTTCTTTTTCTCCTCTCTCTCACTCCCCGCTGGTTCCCATATCTGAAAAACCCCATCCACACTGTCCCTCTAAGGAATGCCTTTCCCCTGCAGAACGGGCTCTGGGAGGAGGCGGAGTGGGCTCATTTTGATTAATATGGAAATAAAACGCAGGAATAGCGGCAGTACTTAGCTTCATTGCTTCAGTTTAGAGATTTATTGGCCAGGAGATAAAACCAGTCTGGGGGCGAGCTCGGTAATTCACGTCCCCATCGGTGATTACTAAATGAGCAAATCGTTTTTCTTTGAAGTGGAGGAGGAAAAAAAATAACAAAAGCTAAAAAAAAAAAAAAAAGGTAAAAACAAAGAAAGAAATCTTTGTGTAGAAGGCTGCTGTTTTCCCGGTGGGTCTGGCCCCAGGGCAGCTGCACTGCCCCGCTGGGGCCCTGCTCCTGCACCAAAACAAATATGGGGTTATCATGGATCCTTGTCTTCAACCATGCACACCCTGCTCCAACTCCCCTCTCGCTGCCTCATGTATCTCCTCAGAAAAACTTACTCTTGTCTTTTTTTAAAAAAATAATTCTTCTCAGCTCCCATTTCCCTCCTGCAGAAGCAAGTAGACATCAGTTTGGAAAGAGTCATCACAAGATGATGCCATGCTGCTGTTGAGGGGCAAGGTTGTGAAATGAGGTGTAATCCCTTATTAGATGCTGTTGGGGGAAACAGGCACTTTAGGGCCACACAAACACATCCTTGGGTCTGAAATGGGAACAGCAAACCAGAAGCTAAGTACAGGCTAAATACTGAAATGTAAGCAGATATCTCTCATTGCACTTCTGTGGAATCTGAGGGTCTGGGCCTGCTGTTTTGTGCCCAGTGACGGCTGGGAGACTCTTAGCAGATACTCTGTGCCACTAAAACATGACCCAGGGCTGCTGAGCACTTGTGTTCCTCAAGAGCAGCAGCAGAGGCTGGATGAGGTACCCCAGGGCATCTCAGTGACAGTCAACTCCTAAGCTCAGGTGGCTGATTTGAGCATTAAGTGTTGTTCACTTTGTGTTCTCTCATCTTTCAAGGGACCAGGTTGATTCAAACCACAACAAATTTAAGGGTCAGTGGAATAAACCAGAGGAATTACTCATCTTATTCTGTGTCAGGAGATGATACAGCTTTTGATAGAGCAGCAGGTGCAGGTGTGCTTCTGTTGGTGCATCCAACAATTACCAGGTAGAAAACTTAGGACTGAAGGCACCAAATGAGTGAAGGGAAATGCTGGCAGCTTGCTCATCCCAACCAGCATCCTTCTCTTGCCTTCCATTTCCCCCTTGTGACACTGAAACAAAATCATTTTGCTTGATATTAGGTTGAAGTAAGCATCTATGTGTGCACACTGCAGCTGCAGGACACTAAAGTCTGCCTGAAGGACAACGCTTCCTAAAAGCCGGTATTATCAGTTGAGACTGTGACCAACATTGGCACCCAGCTCCCTGGACTCTCCAAAACCTGCTGTTAATCAGCCCGCTGGGCTGTTATACAGTGAGAGAAGAAGACTGCAGATCAGTATTTTTAGTTCAATCCATTTATGCTTGCTTGTTTTCTCCCAGAGTGTTGTTGACATGCACATCTTGGAAGCTACCTGCCAGGTGGGCAAGAGGAGAACTGCAAGCAATGCAATACTTTCAATTAATTATGATGAAGGTGATTTGAGGAGACCTGCAAATCACAAACTGATGTATTGCTTGTTAAACATGTAGAGGAGTGACAATAGAGAAGTTTGTACGGGACCTGTTCCTGATGCCTTGTGAGCTGGTTTAAGCAGATAAGACTCAATTTTTAAGGCAGACATATTGGGACAGCAGAGTCAGACCACAGAAGCTTGTTGCCACAGGTACAAGGAGAAGCAGGAGTTACACTGCACTCAGTTGCCATCTAGGCCAACTAGATGAGAGGGCAGTTTATATAGTTCATTAGTTTATTATTGCTTAAATACAGTGCATAGAGTTTCCTGATCAGTGCACATACACCAAGCCACAAAAAAAAAAAAAAAAAACCTCCTCAAAAGGGGCTTCCATTTACTTCTAAAATAAGTCACATGCAACTTGTTTAAAGGCAGCTTTAAATGCAGTCCATTGGCCACAGAACAGAGCAGGGAAGGAGGTGTTTCTGGATGCATGACTCACTGCTAGCAATATTTCCAATGAATAGTTAGTTACATCCCAAAGCCCTATCATTTTCTAAAACACATCTACTGTGAAAGACAACAAGGTGATTTCAGTCAGGAGATGTGCTTTTTTTTTTTTACTTACTGAGATGGAGAGTCAGATATATGAGAGGATTTTCTCAGCAATATCTTCAGTCAATTGTCTTGCCAATTTTTCAGGACGCATCTTGATCTGAACCTGATGTCATACATGGCTGACACTCAAAAGCCAAGCACCATTTTGCATATCTAAACAGAGTAGTCTACCACTAATGCTTTAATTGGGTATTATTTATCAAAACTCATTCATTTCTCTTACAGATCCTTGGGTGCTGTTGTATGTGAGAATGATAATGTAAACCCTCCTCAGCACTATGCATCCAACTGCATTTTTGTCCCTACCCCAATTCCTTTTGTCCCACAAGCCCCTATTTTGAGAAACCTCTTCCCCAGTTTTATCCATAATGCTCTTTGACATAACCTTAACCTCCTGCATCTTTGCTAAAATAAGACCAGAAGGCCTTTGGCAATTCTTTCCTACACTTTGAGGATCAGTGGTGTCTTCCCAGTAACCTAGTTATACCCTTCACAGATTCACAGAATCACAGAATTATGGGGGTTGGAAGGGACCTCTGGAGATCATTGAGTCCAACCTCCTGCTAAAGCAGGTTCCCTACAGTAGATTGCACAGGAAAGTATCCAGTTGGATCTTGAAAATCTCCCAAGAAGGAGACTCCACATCCTCTTTGGGCAGCCTGTTCCAGTGCTCTGGCACTCTCACAGAAGAAGTTCTGACTTGTGTTTGTATGGAACTTCTTGTGTTTCAGTTTTAGCCCACTGCCCCTTTTTTCTGTTGCTGCACACCACTGAAAAGAGCCTGGCCTCATCCGCTTGACTCCTACACTTTAGATATTTGTAAACAGTTATGAGATCTCTTCTCAGCCTTCTCTTCTCCAGGCTGAACAGTTCCAGGTCTCTCAGCCTTTCCTCATAAGAGAGATGCTCCAGGCCCCTCATCACCTTTGTGGCCCTCTGCTGGACCTTCACTAGAAGATCCCTGACTTTTTTTAACTGAAAAGCCTAGGACTGGACACAGTGTCAGAGTAACTTGGAGCAGAATGTGTCCCTACCTTTGTAGTTTGCAGCAAAGGGAATCTAATTCTATGCTCTAGGTAAGGAACTGAGAGAGGCTGTAAAGTTTCTGTCTTTTGGATATCACCAACCCCACTGGGAAGTGGGGCTGGGCACTCTGCTCTGGGTGGTCCTGGTAGGTTAGTGGTACCAGAGGGACCTATAGGTCCTGGCCAACCTCAACCATTCTGTGACTTGAACCTACTTTTCCCAGCCAGCTTCCCGAGCAGCAACAGCGGAGCAAATGTCACTTGGCCTCCGCATGCAGAGAGGTAACCAGTCAGCTGCCCCTTCCCTAGTCTCTAGCTCTGTGGGATTTCCAGGTGCACCTCTTCAGGCTGATATGTTAGCTAAAGCAAGATTGACTTTTCATTTCAAAAAACAGGCATTCTTTACATTAAATTATCAGTGAATGCTGGTGTAACTGTAGGCAACGTCATGCCCTCCTCAATTTCATCAGCACTCTCTGGTGTCTGTTGGATACCCCAGCACTTCCCTTTTCTCATGGTGCTCTAAGGTGTTCAAGATTTCTGTTTCTGGATAGGATCGTGGACTTCATCTCTACCAATAAATTAAACAGTATCACATAATGTTCTCAGACACTGAGACTCAATTATTTATAGAATCAAACTGCTACAATGGTTCCTGGCATGGTTTGGCTCCAACAACTAGCACTCTCCTGATCACGGCCCAGGCATGGTTTGGGGTAGCATAGGCCAAAGGCCAGCCCCAGCAGGCAATCTTTTCAAAGCTGCACTGTCTGGAAAGCAAGAATTTAATAATGTGGGCACAAGCCACTCTGTGCCAGCTGGCTTCAGAGCTAGAGAGCGGTCACAGGCATGTTCAGTATAGATGAAGTCTCAGAGTCTTTCTCTTACAGCAAGTTTTATGCTTTTTATCTTGCTGTCATCTTTCCACGTCTTTTATTTTCTAGATTACCGAGGGGATACTTTTCCTCTGTCAAGTGTGTAGTTTATCACGTATTATTAACTGATGAGAGTCTCCCATTAGCTGGTTTGTTTCTATTACTCTTTGCCTTTGCCTGCTCAGCTTTGCCCAGTTATACAAGATTGCTCTGTCAAAACATTGCTATGAAACTGTTGAGAACAACTATTTCTAGTTTTGTGCCATTTGTAAGAAATCCTACTTCCATCAGCCTTAAGTTTTATGGCACAAATGATGCCCAAGGCAGCGAGGTCCCACGTTCCACACGGACCTTTCAGTTTGCAGGCAACGTAGTCCTCCATATCAAAGTTCATCAGATGTCCAGAGGCAGATATTTCTCACCAATCATCACATCACCACCAAGAAAAATGAGCCTATGATACTGCTACCTTGCTTTTTCCACTCCCAAATTTAAAAGGAGTTGGGAAAACACAGGAGTTTTGCCCTCTGCTGTGTAAGAATCATATAGCTTGTGGAAGAAGTGGTCCAATCCTTCACTTGTCTCCGCATATGTCAACAAATAAACACAAAGCTATGGTCCAAAGACAAAAATTTTCCTTTCCATTTTTTTTTTAAATTGTGTTTTCCTCAGAAATCTGTAGTGCTTTTTTCCTTCTCACTGATGCATATTATGGGCTTGTCAGCACTCCATAATTTTGAACCACAGCAATTCTTTGCAGTGTCACTGTGCCCAAGCTTTCTGCCCCAAATTCTGCCCACTGGCAAAGCCAGCATTAACTAAACACTCCTAACAAGATTAGCACTGATTGCCCTTTGTCTACCATCCATGTGGATTGTACCTGAGATTTCTGAGATTAACCCTGTGTAGCAGAAATGCTAAGTCACGGCCTGAAGCAGTGACTGAGCACTTGGTGGGAAGGCAGGGCCAACCCAGGTTAGCTCAGCTGCATGCAATGCACCCGAGTGACTGGAAGGGGCTGGGCCAGGAGCCACTCCTTCCCAGACCTCACTGAAGGGCTGGTAGTGGTGGCAAGGCTATTTCTCTGGAGATCCCTGCATACTTGAAGCCTTTCTGAGGGTATCTTTTTTTTTTTTAATTCTTCCTTCTGTGCTTACTGCTGTTGCATCTGAGTAAATCCTCACTTGCTGCAGCCTGGAATCTTGCTGCTCTGCTGTCTTGTTGTGCTTTCTATTGCATAAATGTTTTACCCATTTTAAGAAATAGTGCATAAGGACAGTCCTCCAGTACATCCAACAGTGACACTTCAGCTCCTTCTCTCTTATTCATATTCTGGGGGAATGAGATTTCCTTACAGGTCTCAGTACTTTGTCTGACCCCATAAGCATTCCAGCACATCTCATATATTCCGTGCCCTGCTGTCTTTGAGCTCATCAGATTCAGTTGCTTAACCATCTCCTGCTCATCCCCTCACCACTCACTGTCTCCATCTATCTCTCTCCATGCACAGCCCTTTTCCTCCAGCTGCAGCATCCTCTATTCCAGCCTTCACTGCTGTGGTTGCCTCACCTTGCCATTGCATCTGCCTGACCATCTGTTGAATCATCTGCAATATAAATAACAGCTAGTGACAAATAATAGCTAAGGACACCCTTCTGTAATAATATAGTGGACTTACTGGATGTCTGCCACTTTATACCATTTTCTTATTTTGCTTTGCAGGTCAAAATTATATGATAATATAAAAGGGTTTTAATATTTATGTGACTTAAAGTCCTTTGGCTACTCTATGAAAATATAAATATTTCTCCTCCAAGAGTTTATTATTCAGTACCCCTTCTTCCCTGATATTGTATTTCCGTAACTGGAGAGACCATAAAAGAGGCCCATATTCTAGGTTTCTTCTCAGAATTAAAGATATAACACTGGTTGCAATGGGTAATAGACAATCAGCTTTTAAAACCAACTATATTTAATTATTTACACTAGGAAAATGCTGATAATTATAGAATCCCCTCCAGGGACAGTGATTTCACCACTTTCCTGGTCATTCTGTTCCAATACCTCACCGCTCTTTCAGAGTAAGTTTTTGCTAATATTCAATCTGAACTTCCTCTGGTGCAACTTGAAGCCTTTCCTTCTAGTCCTATTGCTGTCACCTGGCAGAAGAGGCTGACCCCCCCACTTCCTTTCAGGGAGTTCTAGAGAGTGGTAAGGTCTGCCATGAGCCTCCTCTTCTCCAGACTGAACAATCCTGGTTCCCTCAGCTGCTCCTTGTAAGACTTGTGCTCCAGACCCCTCACTAGCTTCAGTGCCCTTCTCCAGACACGCTCCAGGGCCTCAATGTTGCAGTGAGGGCCCAAAACTGAACACAGTACTGGAGGTGCAGCCTCACCAGTGCTGAGTACAGAGTGTCAATTACTTCTCTACTCCTGCTACTATTCTGATACAAGCCAGGATGCCGCTGGCCTTCTTGGCCGCCTGGGCACACTGCTGGCTCATGTTCAGCAGCCTTTTGACCAGGACCCCTAGATCTTTATTCTCGGCAAGAAGTGAGAATAGTAGATCTCTATACACCACTCACCTTCAGCTCAGCAAGAAATGTTTTGGCCTTTTCAGCACAGAAAAGCAAATGGTTTTTAATCTAGGTTATAAAGGTGAGAACCTGTCTTAATGGATCTGGACAGTAACAGGTCTTTATCTTCACCGAGTCTTTTAAGCTGCCCTTAGACATGGACTCAGTCACCAGAGTGCACGCATCATTTTGTAGTTAATGCTGTGAGCCAATGTTTCATTCAGTAAAGTCACTGAGAGCTCTGCTTAGAGGCCAAAAGTGGAGTTGAAGCCCTGAGATAATAACTTGTCCTCTACCTCATATCTTTCTGGCTACATTGGAATGATGAAAACAAATGGCTCCAAATATAGCTCTGGAGCTAATTGATGGCACACAGGAACGCCAAAGTAATCTTTGAACTGTTGTAACGATCCTAATGGTGGGCATAGCCGAGCAGTATTAGAAAAGCTTTGTTTTTCACTATCATTCCTGACTCAGTTCAGGGGTGTTCACAAAACCACTCCATTTGACAAAGTGCTTCTTTTATTCTCCAGCTGCCTTGAACTAACAAGCTGATGACAGATTTTCAGTACAGATGGGATTGTTTGGGGAAAATATGCCTAGTAAGCAGGCTCAATTTTCGAGCAAAGTCATATCAGTCTATCATGCTCGGCTCTCAAGGCACGTGAGCTTCTCCAGCAAGGGGAGCTGCTGGGCTCAGTTCTGGGGAAGGATAAAAGCAAGTGTTGGTGCCTTGTTGCTTTCTGAGGGAAACGTCCAGCTTTTTTTTTTTTACTATTGAAGATGGCCTCACACTCACTGACTGAAGATGCCAGTTTCTGCAGGTCTGCTGGAACTCAGAAAGGGGCAGAAACTGCTGGTGTGGACAAAAATTCCGGTATAAACAGCTCAACAAACAGGTGGCACTGAAGGGGGAAAACATCCCTAAATGTGCTCATCCTCCCATCCTTCCACCTTCCCCTTCATGCACACAGAGAACATTCAGTGAGCTGTCGTTCCCCCTTTCCCTAAGTTTTCAGGCTGGTTCCATGCATCTCAGTATAAGCATGGACAACACTTGCCTGTTTTTGACAGGCATTTGCAGGGGAAAAAAAATAACACTAGGCTGGGTTAAAGCTGGTTAAATCCCGCAGGACCTCAGCGGTGTTTTAAAACATATGTGAAGGGGAGGGACTATTTTTCACACGTCCTAAAGAATATAGCTGACATATGGACCATTCAAAGGAAATTTTGTTCAGGCCATTGGCCACGCATGAATGGCCTGGTTTATACAGTGGGGACCCAAGCTACGGTGGGGATCTTCTCCCAGGAAATGGGTAGCGAGCCCTGCCGCTTGTCTCTGCTATGGTGTGGACACTGAGTGTGGGGCAGCCTGAAGTGGAGCCAAGACACAGTGGAGGAGACAGGGTGGGCTGGTGGGACTTGGACCACGGCACTGCCCTGTTGCTCTCCTGCCTGTGTTCGCTGCCCCAGCCAGCGTGGCTGTAGCTGGGTGCCCATGCAGTGCTGCAGGTAGGCTCAGCTTCTCAATCATCTTTCCCATAAATATTGCCAGGACCCCAGAGCTTCATAAATCTTTTTGCTCCTTCAAAAAAACAAAACAAAACAAAACAAAACCAACAACAAACCACAAGGAAGTTCAGGGAACTAAAACACTAAATCTAATTTCTTGCTTTAAAAGTGCTTTACATATATCACCACCAACCAGCATGTAAATTTTAGTCAGCTCCTGGACTAGTCTTTTAAAGAAGTTGAGAAATGGCCCTGTGTCCTCAAAGGACACACCTGTTATCTGAAACAGTTTTTAACCAGCTTGTTAAGCAGCTTTGACAGATCAAAGACCCTGGACAATGGACACAAACTTTAACAATAGTTTAGCCTTGAGCAAAAGCTTCTGTCAAAGCAAGGCTTGTGCCAGTAGTATTATGGCCTGCAATTGAAAATAAATTTTACTTGAATAAGTACCTCAGTCCGATCAGAGGCACTGCCGCCAGGGAGACAAAAGCAGTTGGGGATAAGTTATTGACTCCACTGACAGCATGAATGAAGTTCATTATGCCAGCCCACTCTTGGTAAATGTGTCAGGTTTTAAACTGAATTAGGTGGCAGGTGCATGGACTGTTTTCCTGCCCCCCTTGAGACAGTAGAGGGCCAGCCATCACCTGATTCTACAGACAAATGTTTAGATTTGGTTTTCATATCGCACAGGCGACAGTGTGCTTAAATCACAGGGCTTCCTGCGACCCCTCTCCTGCCCTCCTCTCCCTTTCCCCCCCCCCCCCCCCAGGACCAGAGCCTGCACAGGCAGCTCCCAGGAGCAGGAATGTCCCCAAGCCAAGCCCCTCGTGCCCTTCCAAGGGACGCTTCTGTGGGCTGGTCCCCTTCACAACATCACCTGAAGGTGAAGGATGCAGGATCTGGACTAAGCCCTGTGGCTGATGCTGCATGATATACATGGACTTAAAGAGATGGAGTTCAAGCATCCAGCGCTAGCCTCCAATAAGGCTTTCTGCTGGAAAACAGCACTGAATGGCTGCAACCCTCTGATGGCAAATATCAGTGCAATTTCACAGAACCGCAGGCCAGATCAGAAAGAAGTGATACAAAACATACACATACATATGTGCGCATGTACATGTACAAAAATGCATAAAAATAATATACATGTGTAAAAATGTCACTAGAATTCAAAGAAATTACATGATAACTTACTATAACAAAATGACTCCTCTCCTTTAATACCGAGTTAAAAGTCCAAGATGTATATTTTATTTGTTTTTTTTGTCTGCATATTTTGCTCCAAAACATTTTGTTTTATAGTCTGCCAGGGCCTGCAAGGATAGTGCAAGATCAGCTGAACTTCAGATACTTTGGATGCCAGCACTCATTACTTAATCATGAGACACAGGACTATTAAGACTCTTAAAATGAAAGCCTTGTTCTCTGACCAGGGAGGGAAGAGCTGGCATATGCCTTTGGCTGCATGCCTTATTTACGTTAATGAGCAAGTACAATTCCTTCTCCCTGTAAGGGAGCGGAGCATCCCTTATCCTGAAACTTCTGGGATTTGCTGCTGCCTGTTGGCTAACAATGCTTTTGGACAGCATTTTGGACTCACTTAAGTACTTTTTTTCATGTGACTGGAGTCAATTAAATGACTTTTTTTAAAGAACATCTCTGTAAGTCTTAAAATGTTTTTTTTTCTATCTTTATATATGTATATTTATAACTTACTGAAGGTAAAGTCTTCGTTGTTGCCTGTTTAGTGGCATGCAGCCAGTGTGCAACTCAACTAAAAATATTTATTCACTTTCTCCAAGGATTTCAAAGAGCTGAACAAACACTAATGAGTCCTTGCAACATTCTCCTGGAGAAAAGTGTTATTATAGTTCCTCAGAACCAGGGCAAACCAGGAGCAATGAGGCCTGCCCAGCGTTGCAAGTTAGGGGCTGATTTACACCCCAGTGGGTGCTCTAACCAGCAAATATTGCTTCACCCCATAACAGGACATTGCTAAAGGCACATTTGGCTCAGCTTGTGCTTGTACTTAGTACACCTGTTAATACTAATGGCTCAAACTCTTCCTGGCTCAGATACAAATAGACCCAGGAAGTCTCACCCATGGACCCCCATCAAGAGAAAATGCTTCTTTCCTCCTTACAGAAATCTGGAAAAACAAAGTAGGCTTATTCTTTGGGGCTACCTAAAGACCGCTGTGTGTCAACACACAAAATCATTTCTCACAGTGGTATCACTTGCTGGATATGTTCCTTCCCTTCAACTACAGCAGATGGTGTTTCATAGTTGGTCACAAATGGCTGTCAGCAAGCGTTTGTCTGCCTGCCAGTAACCTGTAGTTTGGGGACTCCCTCGGAGAGTGTACCAGCACTGACTCTGCTGATAGCAGCATCTGAGAAAACAATCCGTCCTTTCTTGTCAGGCACAAAATTAGCCATCCCACTTTCAAACCATTGACGAGGGGGTTATGAAGGCAGTAAGGCCTGTGCCAGCCCAGATTATGTTTCTTGAGCTCTGGTTTAAGGCAGCTAGGGCTGACTGCAGCGAAGCTGCCTCTGCTGCAGCCGTACCGACCGCTGGTGAAAGATGGAGACAGGAGTGCAGATTGCCGCCTGTGTCAGCATTTTGCATGAAATTTCTACCACCACCATTCCCAAGTGTAGTTTGCGTTTTTTTTGGCCAGCATTAGCTGCGAGAAGAGGTGACCTTTGGTGGCACTGTTCTGTGGCCAGAAAAATCCTTCCACAGGCTGAAGGTCCCAGTGCACCAGTCAGGTTTGCTTTTGACCTCATGTGCAGGGCAGGAGGCAGCCAACCTGGTGTGTGCTGGGACAGCTCCTTGCACCAGCAGCAGGGGATGGGAGGAGTGGGTCCAACAGGAGACAACAGTGATGGAGACCAAGTACTTCTGTCCTGGAGACAGAAAGCCGCTTTGGGAGCAGCTCACAACAGCAGCCATTGCCTTGCTGGTTCATGCTTGCATTTCAGGCACACACAGCTATAACCCTAATGATTTATTTCAATAAAAAACTTAAGGATGAATCCATACATCAAAGCCAAAGCTCTGCACAGCAGCCATCTCAGGCTCTCCTGCTTTTAGAGCAATTTTAAATTTTAGAGCAAATTTAAAGCCCCTAGTAGGACCTGGTCTGGTGCCTCAGCTGGCCTCCCTTTTCACCTGGATTGGCAAGGCACATTTCCCTTCTGCTGTGTCGCCTCCCTGGCAGAGCAGATGTGGACAGGGCTTTGCTCTGGGACCAGCCAGCTGCACATTACTCAGGACTGGGGAATACTAGCCAGTACTGATGCAAGGTATCGCAGATAATAATTTTGCATTGATTCAGTATCTTATGTCATGAACTTTTCAGATGTGGCACACAGACCACGTGATCATGGCATATCTCCCTGGACTTTAAGATAGACTACTGTCAGCGGTTTACGGGCAGGTTCGGCCTGGTTCCATGACTAATAGGGCGGGGGACCCACACCCCAGGAAAGGGAAAAAGGGTAGGGAGATGGGCCCGAGAGCAAAACAGTGGCAACGATCTGAGGAGAAACAAACTAATTTACTAAATAAGATATCAGAATGCAAAATAACACAATATAATACAATATAATTACAATTGAAGCTAATAAATCTAATACAGTGAGAGAGAGTGTCCAAAATTAAGGTAGGCCTTACTCTAATACCGACAGTGAGACAGCTGGGGAGCGAGATGCTGCCTGGATGAGAGACGGGCAAAGAGAGAACGTCTTGTGATATGCGAACAGTTTTATCTTTCCCTCTGAACGGAAAACGGTAACAAGCAGCAAAGTCCCCTGGGAAATGTAGTTCTTCTTCTCTTCGGAGAACCAGATACCCGCAACTATCCACGATCCATGGAACTGGAGCATTAACTCTTTAACTCCCAGTGCACTACATGATGTTACGATGTGGAATACCGATAACCAAAAATCATAAAACCATGACAACTACTTCTAGTCTATTTGCAGCAGCAGTTAAAGTCAGGTGATGAAGACTTCAAAGATTTTTTTTTTCAGAAAAACAGACAGACTGAGCCTAGGTAAGGCTATCTGCCTGAGAATGCAATGAGATTTTAAGTCAGAAGCCTTGTAAGAACTGTATAAATGCTTGCTTCACTTCTGGTCAGAGAAAGTACAAAAGGACAATGATAAATAGACTGAGCCTGATCCTCAGGAGGTGCCTTGTGCCCTGGATTGCATCCAGCAGTGCATTCAAGCATGCACCCTGTGTAGGACAACACAAACATCTAAAGTTAAGCACATGTATAAATATTCTCACCACATTTTTCTGGGAAGCTTTCCAGAATCTGGCTAGGAATGGTGGAATGCCGTCTTTCATGGGTATACCAAGCACAGCTTCTTCTGCTACTATCCTTTACTACGTTATTCAGACCTCTATTTGGTTTGCACAGGCACATTATTATGCATGTGTTTGTTCTGCTCATACGAATGTGATGTTCATATCGTCAACCACTTAGAGATGGACTATCAATAACTTAATGATGGATACATCAAATATCTACAGTTTCATTTTTTAGAACAAATGTGGAAGGCATTACACGACATGTAGAGCAGTCATTTCTCAGACAGCCCGGCTTCAGGCAAAGAACCAAAAAGAAAGGGATGTTTAATTTCTCCAGAGCTCAGCATCTTCATAGCAGAGGCATCCTCCCTTGGGAAAGTCCGCGGCATCAGAACTTGTTCTGTGCATATTCACTAATGTTTCCTTTTTTTTATTCTAGTAATACAACAAGGGAGGATGAATGAAACTCTGAATCAGTATCATCATCCTTATGATATCTTGCTGACTTGGCTGAAACTACTGCTGTCCAGAGAGATAATACAGTTCTGTATACATCAGTGGCCAGCCTGTGATCTGCCAAACATTCCTAATTCAACTCTTACTTAGAAAAAGGATTGAATACTGAGCTACTTTAGAGCAGCATGGTACATTGTGTGGCCCATCCCTTGGGACATCAATGGTAGCATCTGCCTTGGCCAACAGGATTGGTTTCTCTAGCTGAATGGAAGGCATACCCAGAGTTTTGGATGTCACTGTTGTGACCAAGCAAACTGCCTTGCACCAGGAAGATGACATGACTGCTGAGGCAGTCTGTAATATTCCTATGCAGTATAGGGAGCTTTGCTGCCACACACAGTGAATCATGCACTAGTCCAGGACTCTGAAGGCAGGGATGGATCTGTGGGCTTACACGCATCAGGAAGTCCAGTAGCACTGCATCTGAGCATCTGGCTCATATTGGGCACCTGAGAATTTGAGCATCTGCCTCAAATTGGCAGGGGAGGATGTACAGGCTGAACAAAAGTGAGGCTCTCGTGGATGTGGACAAGGCAAGTAGATGAGGAAGCTGCTAAAGTTACTTGGAGAATGCTGTAGTGCCTTTCTTTCTTGCTTGCTTCCTTTCTTGCTTTCTCCCTTTCTTTTTCTTTCTTTCTTTCTGTGTTTTTTTTTTTTTAATGGGAATTTCATTAGCTTTTTGATAAAGTTGTCAAGGAAAAATACTGGTACTCTGCCATATGGAAGCATTTATTCACTACCAAGTATGTAAATTAGATTACATCCTCAATGGCAGCTGTGTTAATTAGCATATCTTGGTCTCCTGCTTGCTAGAATTGTACCCAAAGTTTGTCTGTTGCTCTTTGTCTTCCCTAAGCTACTATCAGGGCCTTCACAAAACCATTTAATTCAACTAGATGTGCCTCAAATCCCTGCAACAGTCCCTCTGAGCACTGGAAATTCCTCACAGCATTTGCCCTCTGCCAGGGTTTCTCTGACTAAAGAACGCAGTGGGGCCAAGCAGATTAGCAGGAACCCCTTTGGGTATGGAGGAGATCTGTTTCACGACATGGCTTTAAATGTTGGCTGGACTCACTCTGAGGCTTAGAAGCTCTGCAAGAGTCCTCTGGCTAATTAGGTGAACTTGCCAAGGCCTGTCAGACACTTGGTTGGATCCTTCAGACTTTTGGCAAAGTGTCGGAGACAGCGACATGCCACTGAAAGGCTCTGGCTGTGCTAAGTAACCATGAGCGCATGCCCCTAGAGTTACCACCATTTCCTGGAGCTAGCAAAAAGAACAGAGGCGTTTGTGATCTCACAGTAAATCAAGTTTGGTATTTCTGACCTTCTCTGACACACATACACACAACAGATAATTCAGCAACTGGTCAAAATATGCTGTTTTTTTCCAACTTCGTTGTCTCAGATTTCTGTTTCAGATTATCAGTGATGGTTAATACAGCAGTCTCTTGCACTCTAACCTGACACATTTGGAAAGCTTCAGAAAACAATGATGATATCTTGAATATCCTGAGAATCCTTGAAGTTTGAGACTTTACAGCATAAAAGAGTGATCATTTACCTCTTGACCATTAGTTAACATATTGTTGACTGTTTACCAACCAGAGCCTACAGATATTTCTGTGATAGCAGCTTTCCCACAGTGTCATAATTTCATTTAAAAAAAAGATATTATTATCAACAAGGCAAAATAAAATTTGAAGAACCAGAAGGATGTGGTTGATAGCAACATCAGTACTGTTAAGGAATGACACTTTGCAGAGGAGACATAAAACAAATGCCAACTGTTTGTCATCTTTAGTCATAACAGTATTTTTTTAAAAAAAGGTGAATGCTGATGTTATTATTGCAGCTAAATTTTAACCAGATCCCACACACTCAGTTATGTTTGGCCTTGTATTTTTGTTTATAGCAATACATCTAAGGAATGAATTCCATTACACGCAAATGAATTACCCACTGCTTTTGTAGGATGCTGGTTCGTGATGCTCAGAAACTTGAATTTGATGCCTCTTTCTTCACTGCAATATGATGCACATGTCCAGTCCCATGATATATTGAACAAATATTCTCTCCTCCACAGCATTACTGAACCTTGCCTTTATTGCACTTGTCCAACCAAGAGTAGCAACAGAGGAAAAACTTGAATGAAGGTTAGGAGAACATTTCTGTGGAAAAGTCCCTGGCAGATAAACCACACTCAACAAATGCACTGCTCAGAAGAGAGTTAAAGGGCAGTGAGAAAGAAAAGTTATTCTTTCCTTTGCAGTCTCCACCCTGACAGTATGACTTGCATTCAGATGTCAGTGATACGCTATCCAGCATTTGTGTTTTACAGTCATGCTGAGCCACGGCCTGAACCACTGATTGAGCACCTGGAGGAAAGACCCAGTCAGCCCTGGGAGCACAGGTGAAGGCAATTCACCTGTGCAACCAGAAGGCCTCATTTAAGGGCTGACTGCCACTGGAGAAGGATCTCTCTCTAGAGATCTGTCCTTAGTGGAAGGTTTTCCCTTTGAACCCAGAATCTTCTGGTATGGGTGAATGATCTACTTCCCTTCCTTCGTACCACCTTGTTATCGTGCCAGTCCTTCCACCTCTTTTGTAATACCTTTTCCATCATGTTGATCTTTCCAATTGCTACATTATCCAAGTATCTGATTGTCATGAAATTCTAGTGCTTTCAATTAATTTTGAAGTGTGTTTCAAGGATTGTTTGGTATGTTTTGTATTTTCATAGGGAAATTTTGCTTCGTGTCCCAAATTTAAGTGATTATTCTGAAAACGATACTCAGGTGGGGAAGGAAGGACTGTATATTTCTAAGTAAATACCTGCAAAAGTGAAACTTCCTTTCATATATACCACAATATGATGCTGTCAGTCTTTTCTTTATTTGACAATAACATTAATATCAAGACAATTCGGGGCTTTTAGTATTACACAGCCTCAGACTGCTTCTTCTGTTACAGGTGTGTTTGCTCATTAATTGGTCCTGTCATTGATGCCTACACGTTTCAGTACCTACAACTTTTCTGGCTCAGGATGTTCTTGATTCATTTACCAAAACAACTAGCAAACATCTTAGTCAAATACTTAAGCACAGAGCTCAAAATGAATCTATACTAAAGCCAGATAATGCTGTAATCGTGGCTTGAGGGGCTGTAAGAGGGAGATATGCTCCCCTTGCTACAGGGATCCATACAAGGACATGCGTTTGTATGGCACTGACACCAGAGGTTTTGACCCATGACTTGAGTTCCTTGGTACTACGTTAAAATTACTACTATTGTGAATTGATGAGGGCAAAGATAATTCTTCTGCTGATGTTAATTCTTCAGGAAACTGAAAATCTTTAATCAGGTATTTGCACAGAACCGGTTTGGGAATGAAACATCCATTTTATTAACCTAAAACTTCTGACTTGTCAAACTTCCTTGCCTAGCAATGTAAGAACGTGGATCTTCTTTCCCCCCTCTGAGTACACTTTTGCTTTCTTCCTCCTTGATGCCCAGTTTCCTAGAGAACCCCTTCCCAGCCACTCTTCTCTAATGGGTTGTAATTTTTGAGCTGACTGGTAGAACCAAGAGTGAAAATACACTTTCTCATACTCGCTACCACTTTTAATTAATTTTCTGTCTACACAGAATGACTCATTAGATTGGTATTAAAATTATGTAAATGCCAGTGTGGATAAGTCTTGATACTTAATGGCATCACAGAACAGAAGTTAATGAAATATTAATTAAAAGGTTAACTATGACTCTTTCACCACATCATTTCTTCACTTTCTGCCTAGGGTACATTTATATGCTTAGCTAAGTACTTGCTTAATATCACTGCCTTTCAGGACAGCACTTATGTTTGCACTTCGAGTATATACTGAAGTACTCTTTGAAATACAGATACTTTCTCAAATTGGGTATAATAATATTGGGTTTCACTTCTTTATATTGAAAAAAAAAAATATTGTGAGCCATTTTCTTTTCCAAATAACAACAAAAAAGTCTTGTTTTATTAACACCAAAAGCCAGATGTTCTTTGCTGGTTTTAAGTACCCTGAGTTGTTTCTGTTCACTGAAGTTTAATGCTGAGAAGAGCAATCAAGTAATTCACAAGGTTTGATCTTGGTGTTAATTTTTTGTATTAACCATAAAACAGTTTGTTCTCTTGAAAATAACAGTTTGTGTGGTGGTTGGAATCAATAAAGCAAAAGACATTTTGCAAAACATTTAGAAGAGATTTTCACCTATAAACCACTCTCACAGAGGCAGCTGGGGATTCCTAAAATAAACTTCTTTGAATTATACTACTAAACGAAACTCAATTAAATATAGTGGGCACACTGACTTTCCAATTTATGCTGCTTTACAAATTTTCGTATTGCAATCTACCACTTAAAATTTATTGTTATCTTTTTTCTTCAAAATGCCAGTTCCATTAAATTAAGCCTTGGGTGTACTGGACAGTGTAACAACGGCACTGTTGGTCTACCTGCAGTATGTCTAACAGGAACAGCCAGATCAGAAGTTGCAAAAGTCTTTTGCATATGTTACAGCAAGAAAGCCAGATGAACTTACAGTGATTGTTGAGTCAGTCACCAACTTCTTTGCTCTTACTGTGTTTGTAATATCAATAACACAGGAAAATGAATCTAGAGAGAACAGGCTTACTGAAATAAGTACTAGATGCATCCTAAATTTCCTGTAAAATAGAGATATAGAACATTGCAATTCTGCTGAAAAATATTAAAAGTCAAACTCCTCCACACTAAAACACACAAAAACTTTGTGGTGGGTGGGGCAGGGTCTGTATGCTGATTAGGTGCCAAAGTTTTTTTGTGATTTGCCTGAACCAAACAGAATTTCAAGTAAAACTTTTCACAGCAAAACTGTGAAAACCTTATTTTATTAAAAGTGTGATCAGTAGTAACCTAACAGAAGCCAGCTATAACAGAATCTCAAGTTCAGGCAATTTATTCTTGTTTGCTGGAGATGTTTTATACAACACTCATGCTAATACACAAGTCTCTAGATGTGTTTAGTCAGGCGTGTGCATGGGAATGCACTTTGATGCTCATCTGTGTGGAAACTAATTTTGTGATGTAACAACCCATCAATTGAAGACAAGGCCATACTTCTTCATCCCTAGCCGCAGGCTGATCTCCACCCAGGGCTATCTGCTTCTCACTGGGGATGTGCCAGCGGTGCCTCCAGCAAAACCACAGAAGGGACTTTGAGATAGATCTTTGTGGTTGATGTCTTTCTGGATGAATCTTTCAGCCTTTTGAAAAGGGCTGTGTTCTCTGAAGGGACTGACACCTCTTGGACTTCACAGACAGATGATCTTTGAATATTTGCTGTCCCTTTTCTCACTTAAATGACATTGGGTACCAGTCCCTCTGGCTAATGCTCCTTCCTCACAGTAACAAGCCCTCTTCCATGTTGCTGTGTGTTTTAAAATACTTGTGCTTTCTTCTGCTAAAAGAAGACTGTAGCAAGCCACATGGCAGGTCATTGTGCACAGCAGCATGCCAATGCAGGACACATGTCACATCTTGCTGGAAATGACTGGCTGCAGCTGGAAAGCTTCTGAGATAAAAAAACTGAGACCTTGCAAGGGTGTCCAGGAAGAACAGCCAGCAAGAGCTGCCTCCTCCTGATTTCCCTTCACTGTACCAGCTCTCTGCTCAAGGGAGGCAGCGTGTTTTTTGTTGGCCACAAAGAAGCATCTCTCCTAGCAAAGAATTGGTGAGTAGTGCTTCTGTGGGCAGAGCGTGCCGTGGGAGATTGCAGCGGGCTGATATGAGAGATGATATCACAGATTAGTTAACCGTATGGGCTGAGTCCCAGGGGAGGTGTGTGAAATGAATCAGATTAAACAAAATTGATAATGTGAATACTTAATCAAACAGACAAAGGTAGTCTGCACAGCTAATTAGGGGCAAATAGAGCGTCCCTCTTGTACCTCATTTAACTGACAAATTGTGCAGACAGTTTTAATGGGAGTCTGTTTAGCAAAGAGAAGGCTGTACAGTTGACAGCTTGGCAAAATGTGGTTTCTGTAACACCACATGATGCTTATGGAAATTAGCCTGGTGCAGCTGAGCTCTGAGTAGGTGAGAGCTGCCCAAACTCTAGTGGAAATGGTAAAATGGACCTTTCACAGGCCTCTGCCCCGGCTTCTTAAAGGGACCAAAACATTTTTCTTGTAGTTGAAAAGGAACAGTTTTGAACAAATGTAAAGGATTGTTATGATAACTGAAAGGATCACTCTTGTGGCTAAGAATGCACATTAAAAAAGTCAGAATCATCACCCTAGCTTATTACAGATTTCTGTGTGGATTCTTTGTAAAAACAAAGCCACTTTCACAGCTTTCCTGGGAAGTTGGTAAATATGAGTTACTGACAATGTCTTACATATGAAGAAATCTACCAGGAGCCAGTTCCAGGGCCAAGCTGAGGATGGAGGAGTGGAGTCAATCCACTCCCTCAGCCCATCTTCTAATCCAGGAGGGTCTCTGCTGCTCTGCAGAGCAACGCTTTAAATATAGTAGGTTTCCAGTTTCATAAGCCCTGAGTGACAAAGCTGTTAAGCTTTTCTACTTTCTGGAAGCCTCTGCCCCCTGTCCTTCTCTAAAATTACCATATCCTTTCATCCCCTCACCTTGTGTATTCCCAGGGCCCAAATGGCTATCTCTGTTCCAGAGGAAGATGAGGATGTTTGGCTATGTTGCTGAGTCTGATGACAGACTTCATAAACACAAATTGGAGAGTGGACCCTTCAGAGAG
The DNA here is from genome assembly GCF_002078875.1 of Numida meleagris. Classification (NCBI taxonomy): domain Eukaryota; kingdom Metazoa; phylum Chordata; class Aves; order Galliformes; family Numididae; genus Numida; species Numida meleagris. The sequence continues at coordinate 54,309,881 of NC_034411.1, forward strand.
CGAGAGAAGTGACAGTCACTCAGTGTACTTCACCACAGCTTACGTTAGAAGTTGCTGTTGCCCTGATATATGAAAGCAAAGTTCCAGCAAGACAAGGGCCTTGCAGGTAAGGGGAGCACTGCTAACATATCTTCATTTTATGAGAATGTATTTAGGCTTCTTCTCTGGTTCTGCATCTGAATCTGTCTGTTCATAGGTTGTCATTTCTAGCTCAGAAAATGAGACTTGCAAGAGGTTCAATAACCTTTGTATTGCTTCTGCCCCAAAGACTGCTCCACTTTGCTCTGAATGTGTCATCAGGAGCAGTAAGAGGAGACCTGGTATCTCTATCAGACCAACTGAAGACAGCCCAGGTTTTGCTGGGAGTCATTGTCAGGGACATGGCATCCTCTGTGAGAAGCCAGTGAGGTCTGTTATAGGCAAAATTGTATTTTTTTATATGAAATGTTCTAATAGAAAGCTACCACAGTGGGCAACATTGATACAATATTTCAAATCTTGAAAAGTAGTGAGACCTCCCTTTTAGTTTCACCAGCATCTAACATCACAAGAGTTTGAATGTGTGTGAGCACATCCATGGGTATGCTCACATGCTACATTCACTTAAAGTATAAATTTTGATCATGAAGTCTGTGTACTTAGTGAGAAGTCTGAAGTGAAGATACAAATACTGACTTTCCGCATTATGTTGTCCATTTCACTTCTGTACCTCAGTTTCTACATCTACAAAATGGGATCATCATTGCTGCCTCAGAGTATTTATTATGAAAGAAATGCTGTGCATGTCTTGATCCTTGGTAGTGAATCATAAGATCTGGTATTGGTGAAATTCTTAGTTAATGAAAACTGGGTAACATACTCAACATCATCTGATGAAATTGTCCAGGAAGAAAATGCAAAGCTGAGAGAATCTGTGGCTTTGTTTTTGTGACTCATTTGAGAAACATGATGGCTTCCTTCCCTTCCACCTCAGTGGTGCTTATCACCTCAGCATTGCAGGAACTTCAGCGGAAAAAAAAATGAGTGCCATCTTCTTCACAGTAGCATGGAGTGTTGTCACATTTGACATCTGACCTATGCTTAAGCATAATCCACTGTTGAAAGGCATAAGTTTATGATGGAACATAAAGATGGTAAACACATGCCCTGAAATGAACGTTTCAGGAGTGAAGTGTATTATAGGTGTCATAAAGTAGCTCCAGGCAGTGCATTGCCTTTGCTAATGCTTTGTCTGAATTCACTTATGGAGCTCTCCTTGTGGAGCTCTGTCCTTGTGAGGATATCTGCAATATGGAATTTAGAGATACTAATTAAAAGGTGGGATGGAATGGATATCATTTAATAAAACCAATATTACATGTGAGTTAAAAAACATAAAATCTGATCCTTGTATAGGTGCAGACTATTTGGCCCCTTGTGTTAGCTTTTATCTTTCATAACTTCTTGAGGAACTGTCATAATATGTAAAGCTATCTGATCCATTCATTGAATAGATTCACAGTTGGAGCAGAAGCCTGTGTAAACCTAGTTCTGACAGCAGTTCCTATCCTGCCCTTAGTGAGGTACTGATCTTAACCTACCTTCACAGATATAAAATGAGGATAATCAACATTTCCTACAGTCATGAAAGTGTTTGACTGGGGGAGTTAACATCTTGTCAACAGTTTACGGGCGTTTGGCCTGGTTCTGTGACAAAGGGGATGGGGGACCCACGGGCCCACGCCCCGGGAAAAGGGAAAAGGAAAAAAAAAAGGGTTAGGAGATGGCCCTGAGAGCAAAGAACAGCAGCAACAATCTGAGGAGAAACAAACTAATTTACTAAATAAGATATCAGAATGCAAAACAACACACTATAATACAATATAATTACAATTTAAGCTGATAAATCCAATACAGAGAGAGAGAATGTCCCAAAATCAAGGTAGGCCTTACTCTACTACCGACGATAAGACGGCTGGAGAGTGAGGTGCTGCCAAGACGAGAGACAGCGGAAAAAAGGGATGAGGTCTCGTGATCTGCAAGTTTTTATACTGCGAGCTTTTATCTTTTCCCTCCAGCTGGAAAATGGCAACAGAGGAGAAAAGTACCGTGGGGACTGTAATAGTCCTTCTCTTCTGAGAACTAGGTACATCCACTACATGATGTTATGATGTGGAATACCAATAACAGAAAATCATAAAACCATGACACACCTGTAGAACAAAAAAAAAAAAAAAAAAAAAGGAGGACATGAATGAAGGAAAGAATAAAAAAAAGGAACAGAAGAGAAAGACACAGGAAAAACCATGGGGAAGATAAATCATAGAATAATTAAGGTTGGAAAAGGCCATTGAGATCACCTAGTCCAACCATCAGCCTATCCCCACCATGCCCACTGACCATGCCCCTCAGAGCCACATCCACACAGTTCTTGAACACCTCCAGGGACGGTGACTCCATCTCCTCCCTGGGCAATCTGTGCCAGCGCTTCACCGCTCTTTCCGAGAAGAAAGTTGTTCTAATATCTGACTTGAACCTCCCCTGGTGCAACTTAAGGTCGTTACTTGTTGTCATATTGCTATTACCTGGGAAAGGTCTGATGGCCTTGAATTCCTTTCCTACATCTTCGAGGAGCAGCCATCCTGTCAGATGGACACAGTCCAGCTTTCATGGTGGCTGACACAGGGCTGAAAAGGCATTTGGGAAACTGGAGGGTATTTTTTTAATCTCTTCCCCATCTTGTAAAAGCACAGGTAAGTCCCACCAGCTCCCTCACGAAATGCTTGCATGAGCAAAGCTTTTCCAGAACATTTAGTGAGTCTCACATAATTGAAATAGGAGGGGCTTTGAGCCTGCTTCAATAGAGCGGTTTGAGTTAATTGATAAACCTTCTCTTTTTATTATCCGTGCTACCCTTCTGTCTGAAAAGCTGGGAGATTTCCTTATGGGATTTGAGCAAATATTGGAAATTGCAGTGGCAAATTAGCAGGGCCCACAAACCAGAAGTGACAGCTCAAGGAGGCTGATGGAGGGAGTGGAGCAATCCCTTTCCAGTAGCAATTGGCCAGACTTATCATATGGACTAATCACAACAGAGCTGGTGAAATAATGGGCACCAGATGTTAATGCTTTGTAGATGCTGGCTCTCTGGAGAGCTGCTCCACTCTGTGAGCTCCCCAGGAGCAGGAGTGTGGCTCTCATTTATTAGCAGGATAGGGAGCTGCTGGACAGGACCTCTTCCACGTGTGTAAATGGTGACATGGTCCCTTGTCCCAGCTTAGGGAATATTTGCATTTGTGAGGATCATTTCCATGGTTTTTAAGCATCAGACTCGTGATACTTTGGTTTGTTATGGGAGATCCTCATGAGTGAGTGAAAACTAGTCATGCAATAGACCAAATCACTCATGCTTGCCTCCACAGAGATCTTTAATAGGGATGCTTCTTTGCAAAGTGATGAATACACCCCTGAGGGCCTCTGCAGCACAGTGGGGAGAGGGAACCAGCTGGGAATGTGCTTCCTACAGGGGCTTTGCAGACAAAGCCCTAAACTGCTCCCCTAGAGCACAGGAGCTGCAAATCCAGACAGGGAGTGAAGTAGACTCCTCTCTTGCTCTTATATGCTGTGCTCCCACACCAGGTCTAGCCTCCATCTAGCCCTGCAGGATAAGCTTACATCTCTCTAATTATTTGCACTAAGCTTGCTTGACAAGACAGAGATTTGCAGCTAAACCTCTGCTAAAAATGCTGCCATCAGCCAGATGCAGCCTGTTGTGCTGTGCATGGCACAGAAAGACTGCATGGGCTGTGTGCAGGGGACAAATCCAGGCTGGGTGATCAGTCAGGTGGGTGGCCAGGGGTTAGGATCTGCTGCCTTCAGCAGGGGTGGCACAGAAAACAGTCACCAAGTTAAACATACCTGCTACCTAAAATGTCATGTTACTTCCAGCAGACTCATCTCTGCTCCTTCTTCATTTTCCCTTACCCTGAGGTAATCTGGTGCTGACTGTCTGCAACATCTGTCCAACGGACAGAACAGGATTTTGCAGGGCTTTCCATGAGCAAAGACACATCTCTGTGGAGAGAGCATAATGCAGATGGCCTTACAGGATCCTGAGCAAATAACGGAAGTGGTTTCCTGCAGTTTTGCAATCTCCTTCTCAGCCAAAACCCCAGACAGGCCATGATCACCATGCCAGAAAGCAGAAGCACAGGCAGCGCAGTCTCTGCTTCCCAGTGTGCTCGGCCATGTGTGTGCTCCGTTCGGTAGGGTGACAAGCATGAGGGTAGGAGGGGCTGCTGCTGTTCTGGACTTTCTGAGTACCACAAAGGCATCTGGGTTTCAGTAAACACCAAGTGCTTCCACTCTGAAAGTGAAGAGGACTTTGGTTTAGTTTGTAAGAATGCCAGGCACTGGAAACCATGTTACTTTTGAAATCCCAGCCACTAGGCTGTAAAGGGGATAGCAGTCTACCAAAAAGCTACCCTCTTGAAACAAACAGAATTACTGGGGTTGTGACTGCTCCTTCATAGCTGGCGAGGAGCTGACATCTTACAGAAATCAGGTGTTACCATGTTTGCTGTGGTACTCATTAGGACCAAATGAATTTGGTTCCATAGCTCACTGTTCCTGGATAATGTGCCATTCTCTACCAGAAGCTACACTAAAATCTTTTATTATTTTTTCGGTAAGAATTCAATGGTGTTATGCACTTATAGAAGTACAAAATTTTTCAGAGGAAGTTTTTAAGTTTTTTAGCAATTTGTGTATTCATCAGCTTACAAAAGCTGGCTTGGTGGAGACAGAAGAAGTGACAGTTCCATTTAAATGCCAAATGTCTCTTCTTAACTTCAGTCTGCATCTAAAACAACAACAACAACAAAAAACCCTGCAAGACACAGGCATTCCTTGCGCTCATTGACACCATTTCTGCAGCCCCCAAGAGTTGTAGTTTTTCCTTGTGACATTTGAGATCAAACGATCAATCACCAAACACATCCCCTAAATCTGGATTAGCAATCAATTGCCACTCTCAGGCATGTGCCAGGGACATCTTCCCCTCCCCTCTACAGAATGCTTTTCAACTTGGATCTGTGGCTTTGCCTTTGCAATAGAGACCACCAGCTCGATGATGGCTGCTGTTTGCTGGCAGGAGTGCCCGCGCCAGAGAGGTGAGAAGGGAAAAAGTCAGAGGGATTCTGTCATCTCCTGATAGTGACAAGTCCCCCCCTTTTTCTGATGCTTCCTGAAAAGCTACTTTTCAAGACTTGGCAGAGCCATTACCAATTCTATGGCTGCATCTCCCTGCATTTTCAGCCATCTGTCTTTACTCCTTCCTTTCTGAAGTAAGAAAAGAAAATTATTTTCACATTAGCAACTCATTAAATGGCCTTAAATTTGTAGCACAATCACTGTTGGAGCCAACCCCATTGTTTTTACACTCCCAAATACCTACTTGGAGGTATTGTTAGAGGAGTGGGGGCTGGCATGCAGGACCTTCTGTCATGCACATGGGCAAGTGGGTAGGGTGGAGCCCTGTCACCCTCATCCATCATTCTCCATCAATGTCACCACCGCCTGCAGAGGCATTACCCCCCATCATTCACTCACTCGGTCATTTATTTCTGTCCATCAACATGAGCAGAATGAGAGGACGTGAGCGCTCAGGATCAGAGCTGGTAAGGTTTTTAAAGGTTATTTAGAGTAGTGGAGATTTTGAAGAGCACCTGATGACTTAGGGAAGTGTAGTTGGAGTGTGGATTCTCATCGCAAAGCCCCCTCAGGAGGCCAGGTCCTGTGCAGATGCTCACCGTGCAAATGCCTGAGATTGCTGGTGATTGATCTGTGCAAAAACGCAGTGCCTTTGGCTGTGGAAAAACAGAAAAGCAGTTTCTGCACTGATCAGCCACACTTGCTTTTCTTTAGCTGGTTCTGAGCTCAGAAACACATAGGTTTCTGCTGAAGATCCAGCTCAAACTCGTCTCAAGCTCTTCTTCAGAACTCCCCAAAGTTTTCCTTCAGGCGCTTTTCTGTGCTCTTTGTCTCAGCCCATGCTAACATCTAAACAACATTTACAACTTTGGCCTCTGAGCTGGCCACTGGGGTGTGAACCCCCCTGTGGGGAGCAGCCCCCACCAGCCCAGTATCTCAGGGTGATTGGTGGATGTGGTTCCCTCTGTGCAACTGTTCCTGTCCCAACATGGTACTGGGGAAATTCAGCTGCACTCTAGGGGCCGAGCACAATATTTCCTGTTACATATGACAAGCCTTCTGGGAATCGAGGATATTAATCAATTCTAAATGTACTGTTCCTTGCCTTTAAAAATCAGGTCTTCTTGCACTTTGTCAAAATCTCCCCAAGCCCTTCTATCCCCAGAGTCAATCACTGTGAAATGAGGCCATGTCACAGCATAGCTTATTAGGGGTGTTTCTGTGTGTTTGGATTTGCACAGAAGAGGTTTTATCATGGGGATTGTTTTTGACAGGCTCGTCCTCCCCCGGGCTGGTTCGCATTTAGTGAGGAGCGGCTGACAAAGCTCCTGGGCCGCAGAGATCCACAAGGTGCTTGCAGCTGGCACAGATACCTCATTAGAAATTCATTTTTTCTTGTCGTATTAACAAAGTGTGGAGCAGCGGTGGCAACATACTTTCGTATGGGAAAGCACACAAAGGGGGACAGCTGAAAGAAGCTGTGCTTTTCTCCTGTATTTCCAGCCCAAGAAAATCATCTTCAAAGGGAGCAGCCTTGCCCGTCCATGCCCTCCTTGCCTTCACCGCCTGAATGGTGCTGGATGCACCCACTGCCGCCAGGCCCAGACGACTTTCAGAAGCCATTCAGGGGCCACGCTCCTTAGCTCATCATTTTGTTTTCCGCCTCTGCTCCTCAGAAGGGATAGGCAGATGAAAACAGTAACTCAGACTTGTGTGCGACAGCTTCCCTGCAAGCATTCCTAACGCCTTGTTTCCAGGCCAGTGGAGCCCAGCCTCTTTATTTTGGAGGGGGGTATAAAGGCGTTGAAAGCAGACAGCAATTCCAGGCCAGGTCTGCTTGATTCTACAGCAAAAGTGAAGAAGTAGATTTATAATGGCAGAAGTTGGAGAAGGGCAGCATTTGTTTTGCAGCTACAACTGCTCGGATAATGCACCAATGAGTGCTAGCACAGTAGTCACACTCAGTGCTGAGAGTTCCTTGTAATGGGATGCGTGCAAGCACCTTTATCCACATTGTCAGAGCTAATGAAGGAGGTGCTTGGGTTTCTGAAAATCAAGAGAGTTCATCTTAAAAATGTGGAGTAGAACCTTGGCAAACAATGTGTTTCAAAATCTTGGGCCAATTTTTTTTTCCAGTTTTTTCTTGTCCATATCCCCTGCATTTATTTTTTTCTCCTTGCAGCACCATGTTGATTAGAAAAAAATGAGGAGGATGAAAGGGAGAGAGAGACAGAAGGTAAACAAGCATTATGGGAATAGGAAGGTCTGAGAGCCAAGAACAAACTACATGTTTACAGCTCAGAAACTTCCCTCTCACACACAGAGCAAAACTCTATGCATTAATTTCCACTTTCAGATAAGGGATTTTTAATTTTTTTTTCCTTAAAAAAAAAAGCACAAAAGGCAAAAAATCATCCTGCTACAAAAATTTTATCCAATCTGTGTCATATACTAAAAATTGGCATCTTGCATTTGTGCCACTCCTCAGTAACATGGCATCAAAACCTTTGGCAGAAGCACAGCAGATGAACATATTTTAGTTACTCCGCCTGGAAGGGGAGCTGCCAGGGAAGAGTACCAGGCAGATGACCACTGCAAATGCAGTACTCGCAGTTTTCTGTCAGAGAAGTCAGAAGTCCAGTATCACTGCACATGCAGACCAGAGGTACAAGCACCAGAAATTCTTGGCGGTGGGAGCATGAAGGAGACTACAGAATATGAGATAAAGACCACCAGGCAGAACTAATGCCTTTCAGTAATACCACAATCCATGCAAGAATAAGGTACAAATGCCTTTTCTATTCAAGAAACCAACGAACGGATTAAACTACTGACCAGTTTTGCTACATACATTGGCAATAAAGTTATGTTCAGCAAATGCTATTTCTCTGTAGCTTGGATAAATGTTCAGAAGTGCCCAAAGGTACTAAGTCTAAATTTAGGCATTCTGAGAACCATTATCTAGCCCTCCAGAGAGCTCTGGCCCTCTCCACTAGCCATATGGATAGGCACTAAGATAACTATCTTAACTTCAGGCTATCTCAAATTTAGTTATCCTCTTCCATCCTTCAAAGTCATGTTTCAGAAGTAATTCAGTCAAGGGTACCTAGCATCCTTTTAAAAAGAATCACATCTGACACAACTGGCAATCATCAAGCACAAAGGGATCTGGGATATTCTGAAGTGAAAGTGAGTGCCTGGGGAGGCTAGGGGTGAGAATACTGTGTGTATGTGATGGTGAAATGTCTGTCCACAGAACACACACCTCCAGAGGGTCACCTTTTCTGTGTGGTTGGGGTAGATCTCACGGCAGGGATGAATCGCTGCCTGCGGGTGTCTATTTTTTTCCATCTGCAACAAGGAGGTAGACCAGATGAGAGGGAACAAGGCCAATCTGGTTAACTCTAGGTAGAATCATTTATCTGACACATTGAACATCTGGGTGGTTTCTATGACTCCCCAGATTGAAACTGAACTCTACATTTTTTTACATGCAGCAGGCATGGAATATGCTCATATGAGGGCTTCAGGTAGTATTTATTCTAAATAAAATGCACAATCGTGTTTTCTGGCTCCAAGTTTAAGCAGCACAGCTCATGCCCATTTAACTAAATTCTCTTCTTCCCAAACCTACGTGACCTCATTCATAGCACCTTACAGGGACAATCGCCACTTCATAGCCTCCCCTAAATTAAGGTATCACCAAAGAAATAACTGCTTGACTCAAACAGAGCCTAACCGATAAGTGTTCTAGCAACTGACCAGTGGGATGATTGTGGGATGTTTCCTGAGTCCCTCAACACTCTTAATCACAGTTGCTAGTTTAGACATAGCCACACAGTTTCTTCTGGAGACGCCAATCATATCACAAAGATATATAACAATGAAGTGTACCTGAAGAGGCATGACTGGATAAAATCAGATGGAAGATCAAGAGAAATCTTTATCCAAGTAAATAAATGTATTGGATGAACCCACTGCATTCAAGAAGTCTTCTTACTGTTGTTGGGCTAATATGCCAAACATTAGGAGATGGCAAATCGTTCGCATAAGCTAACATGAAAGTGAGCTCAGGATTAATACTGGGAATCACAGATTTAGCACATAACAAACTTGTCATGAAGGAGTTAGAGTGATCATGAAAGTTCCTTTGTCAGACTGTCAGAAGCACAGTGGAGCTGGGGCATGGACTGGGATATAATCCAGGCATGAGACCACTTGTCTGCAATGGGGAAGACCTACTCTGAGTAGAGACTTAAATCTCTGTTCCAGCCCCTGGCAGAATAATGCTCAGTGTGGGGCTGGATGCTTGAGAGGGATGCCCCCTTTCTCCAGTCAAGAGCCAGCAATGATGTCCTGGTAGAAATATGGGAAATCTCAAAAAGTGAGTATTTCTACAATGTAAAACTCTGCCCATTTCTAATTAGTAGCATCCCTTCAGAAATTCAGAAGTTTTGGGTAGCGTCTAAGCTACCTAACGTTGGCTAGGATCATGAGCTACTTCACAAATGAGTATAAACCCCCAAACCAGCAGAACATAGCACGAAATTCTGCTAGACATTGGTACCCCTTGGGCAGAGAGAGTTCACTCTTGTTGCCGATCTGCACTTCCTGAGCCTTAGCTGTACTCTTACACATTGTTTCACAGAAGAGCTGGACCCAGCACTTCCAGGTGGGCTCAGAGACTCTTGTTCTGTGATTCCAGTAAAAGGCAATATAGTCTTGCTTTTCAGAAGGGTTGAATGGCTTATTCTGCTGTCCATCCTAGATGTGGTTTGTTAGTTACCAATATTCCTTTCTGCTGGTTCTTTACTGCAGTGTATTAGGCTCGTGTGAGGAAAGTAAAAATCAGAGGTAGGAATTGTCATAGGCACTAGTGAACACTTTTTGCTGTGAACCCACCACTACCCTATCCTTGCACTGAGCCATGTCTTGACAGGGGACAGTGTATGAGCATTACACTCACACGGCTATAGAAGATACCAAAATCAGGAGTGTGCTTATCCTGCCCTCAGCCCAGAGGGATGAGTACTCTGCTCATTTCTTCAGCATCTCCAGTGACCTTTGTGAAGGTAATCCTGTGCATAGATTTGGAGACATACAGATGGAGGTCACTGGCCCGTGCAGCATGCCCAAGGCACAACATAAGGATTTTAAAATGCAGCCTCAAGGTAAAAATACAGCTGTAACTTCACAGTCAAGAAGCACAAAATCAGATATGCTGGCTAAAGCATGTTCTCCCTGAGAACAGAGGCAACCCTGGTTCTTAATGTGTGGGCCAGCCTGGTAGGTGCTGCTAACACAAAGTCCCAATCCATGATCCATTTCTGACAGTCTGTGCACAAAAAAGAGCATCAGAAAGCAAGCTGGACTCTTGCCTAGCTGAAATCTGACTTGGCTTAGCTCAGGAAGAAGAACAGGTTTGTAGTAAAACTCAAAAGTTTCTGAAGGCTGTGGCAGACTCCAGTCTTGCTGCATGGTGTGGACATGGTGGGCTGGGAGATGAGATTTTCAGTCCAGTCCTCTTGATGTGTTTTTTTCCCAAGTAAATAAAGTGTATGGGTTTTGTCCCTAACTGACTCTCAGCCCATTTTGTTTGTGATGATGACAAACGCAAAATTCCCCTTGAGAAGAAGAGAGCGGGATCAGGCCCAGGAGGAGACAGCAATCTGCCGCCTGAATTGCAGCACAGCTCCTCTCAGGGTGCATTTCATCAATGCTTTGGAAATGATGCTTCCTGTCCTGCTCCCGTCAGCTGGAGGTGGGGATTTGTTTGTTTTGTTTGGTATTTTATTTTTGTGTGTTATTATTAATTTTTTTTGTGGCCTTGCTTGTAACTTTTGAAAGTAGCAGACCCCGAAATTCATTAAATGTGTGAAATGATGGGAGAAAAAGTGTGAAATTGTAACAGTCTGTTTGGGGTTGATTAATAGAAATTTCTCCTAACAATCCCTAGACCCTTCCGGGGGTCATTGGAACAGAGCAGCTGTAAAGACAGCAGGAGCAATTTAAAAGCAGCCTGTTGGGGGCCAGGCAGATTTCGGAACAAGTGGGGAGAGTCCCATGCCCTTGTTTGGGCCAGTGGGAGATGACTGGCCACCATGGTGTCAAGTTAACATGCAGATGAGCCTGAGAGGTACTCCCATCATCCTGGGAAAGGTTGTTTTCCTGTAAGGGGGATTCTTGTCCTTATTTACTATTTTCAAGATTTGAGCGATGTTACCTATAGAGCTGAATTGCCATATCTTGCTGGTTCTGCTTCTGCTAAATGGTGGAGTGCTAAAAAGGAAAACCCTGCTGTGGGTAGAACATGCTGTCACAGTGAGGTCAGGGGAAATTTCTTTCCTTTCTTTCTTCTTCTGTGACCAAAGAGTCACCATTAAGGACCCAAGCTGGGGCTCAAAGCTGGTGGAGGTGGCCAGCACCAAGGAGCAGGGTGGTGGGATGCCTGCGCCTGCTGGAAGGGACGTTTCCTTGGCTCCCACCAGGCACCCCAACCTGAACCGCTGACTTTTTCTTTTTTGAAGCAGCTCTACATAGCCAAATGCTTCTGCCCTAAGAGATATACAAAAGAAAACTTCAAAGAAAATGTCCCCACACTGACATAAGGCTAGAATAATGGTGACCTAGTAGCTAAAGACTGGGACGAATACTGAAAGTAATTCACTCCCTTCCATAACAATGGGGCATGTGTGACAATGATATATACCAGGAGGCTAGGAGAGCCACTTTTGTTGGGCAGCGATACCCCACAAACCCAATTGTAGGGAGATCAATACTGTCATAGGACAATTATCAAAGACCATCAGCTCATCATATTTTCATACCATAAACAGCTCAAGGCGCCGGGGCTGCCTCTCCTGCCGAAAGCCCCGCGCAGAAATTTGAAGGGTGTGAAATCGACATGATTAATAATTATAGTTATTAGCACATGTACCAGCTGCTCATGTATGGCTTAGCCTGTGATTTATGGAGCCATAAATGCCCATATCTGCTTCTGACGCGGAAAGGAGAGGGCACGCAGTCATGGGCAGAATGCATCATCCCTGGTGCCAGGAGCTTCCCCCCACCCTGACAAAATTAAAACAACAACAACAAAAATGGGCCAAAAAGTCACCCCTGCTCCACGGAAATGGAGGGAGCCCTTTTGTCTGCATGTCTGCCATAACGGCTGCTGAAACCTGTCTGCTCAATGTCCCCAAAGCCTTTGAAGTTGGGATCCCAGCTAACAAGGGCTGTGGCTTCCCTCCCCCCCACAACTTCATGCTGTTGCCAGGCTGCAAACAATCACCATACATATTACAGATGAAACCACGAGGACAACAACAGAAGCAAAACCTAATTGTCTAGGTGCCAGAAGTTAAAGCTTTTGTTTCCAAACATAATTTGATTCCCCTCTCTCTCACCTCCCCCCATCCATTTACAACGTGGCTCATCACGGAAAATGATTTTGCTTTGCTACAACCTGAAAAAATGGTTTAAAATGACCACACACATCATATCACCCCCCATCTCTGTAAGAATGACAGTGCACTAACTCCTCTGAGGTAACTGTTGACTTCTTTGACTTTTTTTTTTGGTCTATTTTTTGACTTTTTTGGCTATAATTGATTGTTGTTGACTTCCTTCTGGCAGAACAAGAAAGCCTGGTTAGTTCTGCAGAGAAGCACCATGACCTGCCACTGGCTATGGATGTGCAGAAGAGCTGTGTATCGATTTTTCCATAATATTCATAATGATGGAATAATACTTTCTCCGTCTCGAGAAGTCAAAGTCAGTGCTCTGTCCAAGGGATGCATAGGAGCCAGCACCACACCTCTGGGCCAGGACTTGCATAGAGATCGTCTGATGAATGGCAAACAGACTGAATGTGCTGGCATGCCAAAAGGATTGCTGAAGTTTTCTGCTTTTAAGTGATCTCCATGTAGTTTTCCCATAACTCAAGGTGGAGAAGTGTTAGTAACTTTACCTAAATATTTCTTTTCCTTTGGCAAGCTGAGCATTTGTGTATACACAAATACAGGTTTTAGATAAAAACCTGATATATTCTAGAGAAAGAAAACACTTTTCATAAAAATGTACACCTACTCTAAAACAGAGGTTTTCCACTGAAAATCTCTTTTGGTGGGAACAATTGACTAGTCTTCAAATTACGTTAGCTGACATGTTCACATATTGTTCACCTATTATATCACTTTCAGTATTGATATACACTCTTCAAAGACCTTGTGAACTTTTTCCTGTATGTATTTTATGACCGCCACACATGCTCAGAAAGTCCCGATTTGGAAGTGCAAGTTATCAACGGTAGTTTGGATGTCTGGTGTTGCTCATTTCCTCATGTCATCCTAAATTTGCATTCCAAAGAAGAAGACTTTTTCTCTTATATTTTCAGCATCTGTCCATGGCACTGAATAACAACCAAGCAATAGCCAAGTACAAGCTGTGTTCTGCTCAGATATCATCATTTGGTTGAGTACCAGAATAATGGGGTGAAACATAAGGGTTGGAGAGCAGCAGTCATCTAACACTGCTTGTTTGTGTCTCCTTTCACACATCCTTCCCCCCAAGAGACCACAGATGCAGGTGATGCTCAATGCAGAGATGCCAGGCTGGGTGCAGACAGAACACCTCTTGTGTCAGAGGACGAATGGTGCACACTGCTGAGCTCCAGCACAGTTGCATGCAGCCAGCCCACTGGGTTTTGGCTTCTTTGGGGAGAACCAGCATTTTCTCTGCAGGACCAAAATACCCACAATCAATTCTGACCTGTTGTGGTTAGCTGATGGTGCTCTTCTAGTCATACAATACTCAATTGTAATTTAACTCAAAAAAATGTTATCACAAAGCTGTCACCTGTGTGCATGTGTGAAACAGAAAGCTATGAAGACATGAAGCAGATACTTAAGAGTTTTGTGCAAACCACCTCACCAGGTCTCGGCAAAGAGATCAGCACCAGAGATTCTTTCTACTGCCCTTTTCAGCATCTGTGATAGGTGAGCATCACAGCTTTTTCCATAGTTGTATTATATCACTATGCAGCATGAAGCAATCAGGTGTTAGATTTTTCTCTCTTTTTTTTTTTTCCCTCAGAGATGAGTATATCTTCCTATATATATGGGTTTATCTATCTGTGGCTTTAGAAATATTGTGCACATATAAAGTCTTAAATGCTAATTTACAATGGAATATTCTTTCCCATCATCCAGTCTCATTGCACGGGATAACAAAAGTCATCCACAAGTCTGAGTTTACTGAGTTTTTCTGAGGAGAAATCTGTATGTAGAAGCATAAAAATAAATGTGTTTGAACATCTGTGTGTGCATCCATGTCTGCACCGTATGTGCATGTATTTAAACCATACTGTTTCTCCACTGAAAAGCTAAGAGAAGAAACAGATACAATGACAAAGAAATATCCTATTCAGGGAAAGTAAGGTAAGCTAAGTTATATATTGATGCAGAAAGTGTGAATTTTGAACTGGAGATGTCTTTGTTGTTACATTCAGGACATAACACATATTGAGTTGTTCAGAAATGGTTAACTATTAGTTGTGCCCAATCACTTACTTAGAATGACAGAAAAGATTTTCTGTTATATTCGTTCACACATAGCCTGTGCTGTATGGAAACATGTGCTACCTTAGTGAAAGCATCCTGAATAAAAGGAAGAAGGAAGAGACGATAGAATAGCCGAGGAAGCTAAAAAGGTTGTTGTCTAGTAGAACATACCACTGTATGTGATTATACACGAATACATGAGTGCTTCAGCACTTGTTTGTCTATGTATCTGCATAAGCAAATTTCAGTACATGACGATCTGTGTGAATGTATACAAATGATCTGTCCTCTTTCAGTAATCTCTTTGGTTATATTTAAGATGAATGGATGAACTGACATTAGTGTTTCTCTCTTATTGAGCATCTTATCTGGAGCCTTTGATAATTCTCCACCTGATGACTGAACTTGCACCCCTCACTCCTACTGATCACAGTTCTCATACAGTGTTTATTATTATTATTATTATTATTATTACTATTTTCCCTCTCAGGTTCATCAGGAGTCCAAGATAAGATCAGAAGATCTTCTTGGTTTAAGGTGAGCCTGACCAGATTTCAGGTAGAGGAAGGGTAGTTTAAAAATGTTTTTAAAAAGTTTTTCATTATTAAAAGATAAAGCTGCCGGTAAAAGTCAAAATCTTTTTTCTTGACTAATGAGACCCTAGCTACCTTTGTGAAGTGATATTACAAAAAATTACTGGACTAGAGAAAATGGGGAGAACCATTGTTTCCAAAAGAAGCGCTGGTAAGTCAAAGGCGCTGGCCAGACAGGGGGATGCGGTTAGAGGTAGCTGTAGGCAGAAAGAGTCTAAATGTCACTGCTAGAAAACAGAGCTCTACGAGGAGCATTTACAGCAATTCAACACCAATCATAACTATTTAACTAGTTTGGTAATATGTTACCCAGCTCTTCTGCAATTTTCCTAAAGAACAGTTACACAGAAATGGGCATCTGCTCAGATCACCCAATTCAAAACAAACCATTTGCATAATAAATATTTGCAGAGGAGCAAGTGGGTGGGGTTTAGGCAAGTGCACAGATGAACATAAAAATCAAATATGGCTAGAAAGGAACTGGGCTTAATTACTGGAGGAAAATAGAACAAACAAAACAAAGCCCCCATATTTCTTCAACTACTTTAAAAATTCATTGCAAATTTCTCAGATATATCTATTTGCCTCTTTCTATGATCATTATTTCCTTCCTGCTCCTGAGTAAAAAAAGGGAACTTGTGGTCTTGCTCCTGTGCCAGCACTACTGCACTATTTGCACATGAATAAGTGAGAGTGTGGTCCAAGGGGAGCTGAGGGTAGATGGCAAGTAATGGAGAGCAAAATGCCAGGATCTATAGCATTGTTCCCAAATAAAGTCTGCTTCACAGTGCTTATGTTAAAAGATAGCTACAGCTTTTTCTAATATCAGTTCACCCAGACATCACTCTTGCACTGAGTGCCAGCATGCACTGTGGGAAATTCAGCAATACTTTTTATCTCCTGTGGTCTCCTTCCAGCTGAAATTTGTCCATCACTGAAGTGACCAGCAACTGATTATGTTCAATCCTCTAAATGAAATATCAGTTTCTTCCCAGTTTCCAAAGAAATTGGGAACTTTCTTTGCAGGTGAAATTTCAGGCAAAACATACTGCCCGTGTCACAACAGTGGTAGGGCAGCAGTAGATGCAAATGAGTTAAAAGTGGTTTGACTGCACTCACTTGTTGATTCTGGGCAGTTCAGAAAAGCCTGTGAAAGGGAAGAAAATGAGAGAAGAGTCACGAAATGAGCAGGGAGAGGGCTAGAAATGGGAAAAAAACAAAATAAATACTTAAATAAGTTAGTGATTAACAACAACAATCCAACAGCACACAAACCCTGCCTTTCCTGCATCTCAAGACAAAACAATGAAGGATGCAAGAGACAAAGAAGAAAAAGGAGTACTAGTGGCATGGAAGCAGAGCCAGGAGAAATCAGTGTAGCAAGATCCTTGGCACGTTACCAGGAAGAGGAAACTTGATGAACATTTAATCCAAGCACATTCTTCAGGGGGCTTCAGCCTCTCTTAGAGGCACAGAAGTTCCTCCATGGTGAAGAGAGTATAGGAGTAAGAATTCTCTGTGTGACCTCTGCAAGGCAATATGTGACGGTGACATATTAAATATGACTAATATTTTCTTCAGAACGGACTTTACAAAAATACATGATCAGCTGCAGTCAGCAAACAAGATCATAATGTGCTGTCTATCACAGCACAAACAGTATATTAATGGAGCCATTAATCACCATCAAAACTGTATTAGGAGTGAAGATAGCCAAAGAGAGCTTAACTGACAGCAAGTGGCCATAAACCTGTCCAAAAACAAATCTGATTACCATCATACCAGCATCTGTGCCACTTATGAGGGTTCATTTTTTTGATGAAATTAAGTAGACAAGTCGTTCATGCGTATAATAGACAACTAAATCATGGTAAACATGTTGCTGGCAAGAGAAGTAGTTAAAGAAAGTGGGAGATTGCTTTGCAGGTGAAATTTCAGGCAAAACACGCTGCCAGTGTCACAACAGTTGGTTAGAAAACCACTGTCAAACTCATCTTGCCAAGCAGTGAGTGAGAAATGTTTTGGATCCACATTCAACAGAATAAACACTGCTGAAAGTCAGGGGTTGTTGGGAGCCTCTAGCTATTTACAAGAAGGACGGCTTTTGCCAATATAAACTCTTGCTCTTTATAGGCAATAAATATTCCCTACAAACAATCTGTTTTATTCATAGACAGTTGGACCCATTATGTTTTGGTCATGACAGACGGGACAGTAGGATGCTGCATTTAAATGACACAGACTGTATAGGAATGTATTTCCAGATGATAACTGAGCCTGGAGCTTCCACATAAATCAGAGGAGGGAAATTATTCTGTAAGAAATATGCTCGGATTTCAGCCTCATAAATACCAAGAGAAACCAAATTTTCAGCCTTCTTAACTTTTATGTGAGCATTTTAATGATCATTTTAGGCAGCTACCAAGAAATTCATGCTTACTGTTAGCAATGTTATACACATGAGAAGTCTCTCAGGAGAGTACAAGATAAGGCCGCTCTGCATACACATAACTAAGGCTCACATCTGAAAAGGCCTCTACTTTGAAGGCCAAGGCTAATTGGATTTTGCTGGTGGAGCAAAACTGTCCAACTCCTGAACTGAACATAAGCTAAAAACCATAGTTTTGCTACCTGCTTCGCTGTGCCAATGACATAGGTAGAGGTGGATGTACAGCTGAGCAGAGGACCACCATTCAAAGGAAGGGATGAGAGGTCAAACCAAAAAATATTTGGGAGCCAGGCAGAGGCATGAAAATGTGCCTGCTTTAACTTGCCACCTTCAAATATACTTAAGAGGGCTGGTGATCTTAGTCTACTTCAAATGTTGCCCCTGTCAGTGTAGTACATATGCTGGATGCACAATATAATTGAATATGGAACAGGGAGGGGAGCAATCCCCAGAGGGGGAGGTTATTTCTTCACACTAGACATTAATGATGGAGTGAGTGACATTTATCTCCGCTCCTTTTATGAATCACTGAGATGCAAACAGTGAACACCTTGCCTTTGCTGTGAGCTATGCCTCAAGCCATGGGAAGCTGCCTGCCAGTCACAAGCCAGTGCCTTGTAGGCAGCTCTATCTTACCTGAGTTCGCAGATGGGCCATTCCCCAGGTGGGTCTGGCAAAACACTTCTCATTAATCATTGCTTAAAGCCCTCTCAGTGGGAAGACCTCAGGTTAGACATCATTTGGAAACAAATTGGGTGAAAAATAGCTCTGACAATAAGGAGCCCACACAGAATTCCCCTGTGAGAACTTCAGCAGTGTGAAAACAGACTCTTCCAGGACACTAAATGATCTGTCAGTTAGCAAATGACATTATAATCCAGTTTTATGCCACAGACAGATCAAAGCCTTTGCTGCACTTCCTCATTTTTCCCTCTGTTTTTCTCCCTTAACCTCCTTTAATGTGACAGAGTAATAGAGGAGGGGAAGAAAGAAAGGGATCTGCTACAGAATTTACAAAACATAGCTTTTTTCAGTAAGGTGAAACAGTATCAGATATTCCACATTAAGTTATTTCACCACAGAGGCAAGAAGCAAAATAGAAATGTGGCACATTTTTGTCTGCAGTTCAGGAAACGGAGGCTGAGACTTCCATTTCTGGTTTGTTCCCTTTGACAGTCCCTTTTAGTTTTGTGGGCAGAGATCCTGATTCTGCACACATCTAACTTTTTGGAGGCGAAGGACTTAGTGACAGACTTAACAAAACCTGTGTTTATGTACGTGTTTGGACTAGGGCTGAAACAGCAATGATGTGCTTGCTCACCCCAGAGACAACAAAGCGGGGCCCCAGTCTGTACAAGACTGTGGAGACTTGAGGAACTACTTACTCTGTGAGACCAGTCTTAGAGAAAAATTAAGTTGGAGGTGAAATAGTTAAAGGAAGTCACTTTGTTTTGTCCAGAAAACCTTGCAGATATTCACCAGAAGAACTGATCCCCAAATCCAAACCCACTTTTCAGACAGATAACCAAGGGCCAAACACTTCCAAGGGGCAAAACAAAGTCTAGCAGTGTTGCCTTGATGCCTCTGTTCTCATCAGTAACAGCTGAAACCTAACCGCAGTCTACCATGATCTGTCACATCATGTGTGACTGACGTGCTGCTCAAGCTCTCTGACTGGCCAAAGGACATGACTGTCCCCCTGGCAGTGGGGGTCTCTCTTCTGCTCTTCTGTAAGTGCATTCACAAAAATCCTGTTAGAGCCACTTTTAAAACAAAGCTTTAAAATGAAGCATGGTTTCAAGGGCCTTTCTGAATGGAGGCCACAGCAATTACTTCAAAGTAAAATCCTTATCGTAGAATCATAGAATCATTTGTTGGAAGGAAAATTTAAAGGTCATCTGCAATGAACAAGGATGGGGCACCTACCTGCAATGAACAGGGACAGGGCACCCACCACCTGTCTGGGCAACTTGTTCCAGTTTCTCACCACCCTTATTGTAAAAACTTTTTTCCTTATATCCAATCTAAATATCCCTGGTTTTAGTTTGAAACCATTTCCCCTTGTCTTGTCACAGCAGACGCTGCTGAAGAGTCTGTCCCCTTCTTTCTTACAGCCCCCCTTTAGATATTGAAAGGTTGCTATTGAGTCTTCCTGGAGCCTTCTCTTCTCAAGGCTGAACAGCCCCAGCTGTCTCAGCCTCGGATTACTTCTGTGGCCCTCCTCTGGACATGCTCCAGCATGTCTTTTGGCTTTTCTCTTGTCCATTGATACAGTTATGCCATCATAGAAGGCCAGTAGATTGGTCAGACAGGACTTGAGATATGCTGGTTGTATAGTGTCACCTCTTTCTCTTCCACATGCCTTAGCATAGCTTCCAGGAGGATCTGTTCCATAAATGGAACATCAGTGCTCAAACAGTGGTCTGGGCAGCCTAGTTATTCCCTGTAAAAAGACAGTATTCATCTTCAAACACTGACACTTCGTATCAGTGGTAATTTTGGCACCTCAGAGGAATTAATTTTGAACTAGCTGAAGTAGACTTAAAAATTACTTTTCTTCTCTGCCTCCAGAATTTCTTCTTTTCTCAAGTACACAGGAAGGTTAAACTGACCCAGGGTATGGACAACATATAAAGGGAGAGGGCAAGTGTGAAGCATAATTCACACAAATTGAATAGAGTATCTAACTGTAGTGAGGGACAATTCAGACATTCTTCTAGTATAGTCAAGTATACCATGCGGACGTGGACACTTGCAAAACCCACAGCTATAAGGGGCTGAAACATAAAAGGAAATTGTTAATACTCAGGCTTTGATTCTTGATGGTGTCTGGATTATCTGTATGAACACCTGCCTACATACTAAACTAGAAAGGGGTTGAGGACTGAAGAAGTGGGCCCATGAGAACCTAATGAGGTTCAACAAGGCCAAATGCAAGGTTCTGCACTTGGGCTGGGGCAATCCCAGGTATTTATACAGACTGGCGGAAGATCTACTTGAGAGTAGCCCTGCGGAGAAGGACGTGGGGGTCCTGGTGGACAAGAAGCTGGACATGAGCCAGCAGTGTGTGCTGGCAGCCCAGAAGGCCAACTATGTTCTGGGCTGCATTAAAAGAGGAGTGGCCAGCAGGAAGAGGGAGGTAATTGTCTCCCTCTACTCAGCTCTTGTGAGGCCCCATCTGGAGTACTGCATCCAAGCCTGGGCCTCCCAGCACAAGAAAGATGTGGAGCTCTTAGAGCGGATCCAGAGGAGGGCCACTAAGATGATCAGAGGGCTGGAGCACCTCTCCTATGAAGAAAGGTTGAGGGAACTGGGCTTGTTTAGCTTGGAGAAGAGACAGCTCCGGGGAGACTTCATTGTGGCCTTCCAGTACTTGAAGAGAACATGTAAACAGGAGGGGGTATGACTGATGACTGTTTAATTGAGAGGATAGTGATAGGACAAGGGGGAATGGTTTTAAACTAAGACATGGGAGGTTTAGGTTGGATATTAGAAGGAAGTTTTTCACACAGAGGGTAGTGACACAATGGAACAGGTTGCCCAAGGAGGTTGTGGATGCCCCATCGCTGGAAGCATTCAAGGCCAGGCTGGATGTGGCTTTGGGCAGCCTGGTCTAGTGGTTTGTGACCCTGCACACAGCAGGGGGGTTGAAACTAGATGATCATTATGGTCCTTTTCAACCCAGACCATTGTATGATTCTGTGATTCCATGACTAATATTTTAATGGGTTCCAGCTACAACTGTGTCCTTGCAGGATGTAGGAAGGTTTTTTGAAGTCTCTCTGCCAACAGTCGTAACACATCAGGTCTTAGAGTTTGGATATCAAGAGTTTGCACCAGTCTGAATCCAAGCAAGCCATTATCAGCTCAGGATCTTCACCACATGGTAGACATACCAAATATTATAAGACCTAAGGGCTGTGCAACAGCCTGTTGAGGTTTGATTCCTTGCTTTTGCTGTTCCAGTGATAAGTCCCTGAGGTACTGAAGACTCCTCGTTCTCTTACTTTTCCCCAGTCAGTTCTATCAACTTTTTGTCTGGAGTCAATCAGTAGCATCTGCCATAGTTCTGCCAATATCTACTGTCTCTATATGCTACCTCAGCTTTCCTATCCAGGAGTTCAGTGCAGACCTCGAAGCATGCTTGGCCTCAAGTACTGAAATCATTTTTCTTTCAGTGTGGTTTATCCAGACATGGTCCATGCATTGAGCCTTATCTATCAGTATCCTCTTCCTAGAGCACACCAGTGTCCCCCAGCACGAATTTTTGCAAAGAAGTATGAACATCAATTATTTAGCAAACACAGAGCCCAGCTGCTCCATTCCTTCCTGCTCTAGGTCCCTTGCACCTTGAGTTCTCTTGCTGAAATCAGGCTTAAAACTGACAGTCTTTCTGTGGCTACTGCTGTCAGATTTCCAAGAATAGCCCTAAGGTGTTGAAGAATGAAGCCTGATCCAACACTTGTCCCAGTTCAGTACGTTTGCACCTCTCTGCTGACTCATGGAAATGATGGGGTTGCAGCCAGCCTCACTCATCACACAGAATTAGTGAGCATGTGAGTGTCTTTGCATGGCAGCCCTACGCAGCAGTCAGCAAGTAAGAAGATTTATTGCTTTATTTGACACTCTGTTATTCACTAACTGAGCATGACACATCTGGGACTAGGAACCATCTATTTGACACCAATGAGCCTTTTTTGCTTTAATTAAGTTTATCCAGTTCATGCCCAGAATACAATCTGGGCAGGGAAAGACTCCCACAGTGGACCGGAATGGGAGTCACTGGTTTTATTTTTTTTCCCCGGAAATGAATAGGATTCACAAATGACATCATAGGTTACAGAACAAGGAGAGGTGATGTCAATCACTTCAGCAAGATCCTTCTTGTCATAGGGCACCAGAATGATAAGAAACCATTTATTTAATGCTGATACTACAGTGGAGAAAAGTACATAAAAATCCCGGAAATAATAACAGCAAAGTCAGGGATCAGAGTGAAATTAAATGACCTTGCTCAGCCCATAGATGAGACTGCACAGATTGTGTCCCTTGTTGCACTACCCAGGGCACAACCTATTTGTGCTGTGCAGAGCTGGGAACAACCATGGCCCATGGTTGCTTATTTCTTTCCTTCTCCTGGTGGGACAGATGGACCCACATGCATGGGAACTTAACTCGCTATGAGCTAGAAATGTATTATGGAAAATAAGGAAAACTGGGAACATCTTACCAGTCTTACATGGAGTTTAAATGCAGCACTGAGTGCACTTCAGTTGCTTACACTGTTTGGGCTGTCACTGGGATAATGAAGGAACCAACCATTCATGTGACAGATGAACTCATCGCTGTTTGGGTATTAAATCAGAACTGTTGCTAAACACTTTAATAGAGCTTGTGCATCCTAAATGGAATATTTCAATTTTTTTTTCTTGTAATTATTCCCAGGTCTGTAATTAAACTGGCCCCTATGCTGATGAGTTCCAAAGCCTTTTTGTTGCTGCTATTTTGCAGATTTAAAAGGAGAATTTGCTCAGCAGGTGCATTTAACCTGGAGTTTCAGCTCTTTTTTGTCACTTGGTCATGAAGAACAAAGTTTCCCCCTTTTATATGTAGATGTTGATATGACAATGCATAACCAGATAATTCTGAACAGAAATTATAGTCAGGAAAGGAAAAGAAAGAAGTGAGCAGTTAATAGTAAAAATAAGTCAGTAACCAGCCTCCTGTTTAAAATCTAATGGTACATTTTTCATTTTGGAGTGTTCATCATGTCCAGCAGGATGGCAGCACTAACAGAGTGGGCCTTTAACCATGCTATAGGGACTAACGCAGTGAGGATGTGTGGGACACAGTGCCCAGCAGCAGCAGTGCCCAGCCTGAGGAACACCTACACAGATGATGACTTGCCACCCAAAAAGTCAGCAATCTCTTCTTTCACAGCTCTTCTGTGATTTTTTTTCCTCTAATATGTATATTTTTTGCAGTCTACTTTTCCACTATAGGCGCTGAAGTTCTTTTGCCAGTGTGCTACATGTTGTCTCGCACAAGTCTTTAGTTTGAAATTAACAGTAGCGGAGGATTAAGAACATTCATTCTGTTTACCTGAAATACTTTACCTACAAAAATGTGATCAACTCTCACTTTCAGATTTTTTTTTCTGGTTATAATGTATAATACAGCATCATATATGACTTGAAGACAAATCTCCAAGTTTTATATTAACAAGATTTATTCACATGGAAGATGTATATTTTATTTTCTTGTCTTTCAAATGGAACACTGTCAGAATTTTTATTGCTCTAGATTTTTTCCAACAAATTTTGTGAAACATCTTAGTTTGTGGGGAGCTGTTCTGTCCTAGCACTGGTATTTCTCCAAGTAGCTTTACAACACAAAACTTTGGTAATCACATGAAAGATCATCATTAGCTTGTGTCACAATGACAAAATACCATTTGTTCCTTGTTTCCTGTCTCTCAGCAACATTTTTCACTCTTAATTCTCCAATTATTTCATAATATCATTTCATATTTCATTTTCTATTTCAATCATTTCATACTTCATTTTATGCCAGGTCATATGAAAAGTCCCGCTATATTGGATCAAGGAGCTCTCTGTTATTTTTTATGGTGTTGACACTTTCCAAACATGATGTGTGCTGTACCATTTTTGTAACTGTGAATTGCCATCTCATTAATCTTGAAATATTCTGAGGAGTAGGTTTCACCGAAGCAGATAGTTTCCAGTAAGGTTTCTCATACACACTACTTTGCATTGATGGTCAGTGAATTTAATTCCAGTGGAACATGCTGCATTTTAGGTACATTGAATATCTGTGCACTGGAACACTCTCAGTCAGATGACCACTGGTGCACTAGCACTTTGGGAAAGCTCCATTTTTGTCCATATAGTTTCATGTCTTTTTCCAAAGACAACTGATAAATTATTATAAGCATGCAATCACCTTTATAAGTGTCAAAATTCTCTTTATGGTTTCCACCAGTTTATGAAATACAGATGTAAGGCAGATTTACTCATCCATTTTCTAGATTCAGCATTTTCTGTTCTTTTTTGGATCAATGACTGCAATGTTTTTCACACATCTTGCATATGTTCCTGTGCATAGCTCACTGCTTTATATATTGTTTGAACCAGCTTCTGGAAAGAACGGCAGAAGCAGCAAAATCTAAAGTACCACGTCCAAGTGCCACAGAAATTAGGAATCCCTCTGTTTATCTACTGAACATGGTGATTGCCATTCTTTTTAATAAGCATAACATGATGACCTCTCTGCTGCTGTCATGCCTCTGTTTGTCTGTTCACATCAAGTAGACCATTAAGACTGGAGCCTGGTACATCATCCCAGAAATAAAGACCAGGGAGGATTAGTGTCTCAGGGAAAGGAGATGACTTTTTCTCAGTACATTTTGCTGGAATCAACAGACAACAGACAACGGACAACAAGACTCCAGCAGGCATCAGGTTTGCAGAAGCTGTAAATCACCATAATCAGTGAAACACTGGGTTTGAAGTCCTTGCTCTGCAGTACAGATTGAGAGGTGCTACATGTAGACATGGAGCCAAATCACGATATTTAATCCCCTCAAGTTAATCTACAGTGCTTCAAATTCAACATCAAGATTCCTGTCCTACAGAGAATTCCTATCTGTTGCTTCTTAAGGAAAGAAAACAATGCAGCTGAGAACAAATACCATGGTTACCACCTCTCAGAGACATATGAAGTTACTAATCTAGTTCCACATTGTCTACATGAGGTAAGTAAACAACAGGCTTTCACTTTAAGGAACTTGAGAACTCCAATGAATTAAAACCTCATTTTTGCCCATGAAAACTGAAATAAATGTATGAATAAATAAACATATGGTCTTTGCTGCCATTTAGCTGTCTTTTTAAGGCAGGATAGAGCAAACTTGTTTGGAAAATTAGGTGAGCATCTCTATTCCTCTTCTATCTATCACTTAGGAAACAGGGGCAGTTCTTTCAACACAAAACTCATTTGATTGGCTACGTTACAATTAAATTGGAACCCCCCCAAAATTTAGCATATTTTTGTACTGGATAATTGAAGTACAGATCATAGAGACGCACTGTGTGTTCTCAGTGACTAGTACAGATCAATTTGGAGACTCCATGTTGTCTCTGTGTAGGATCTCAAATGCAAATCAGATAAAACATATTTTGTGGAGTAGAATATACCCTTGGAACTGAAGGAAACTCTGGTAAAGCTGAAAGAAATACCATCAAAACTGTTCTGTGTCTCACTCACACATGACCAGATTCAGAGAGGGCTGTTGTGGGGAATCACAGGGTGTGTGAGTGCCATACAAAAACCATATTTCTTTGGGTGAGGAGAACGTATCTGCCTCTCTATCAATAAATGTCTTAGTGCTTGAGCCTTCTGTGCTCACGCCTGAAACCTCTCTCTCCTACGGTACTCTCTCAAATCATACCATCAATCTGTCACAACTAAGCTAAGTGATCCATTTCTGAGTTCAGGGAGGGATTAAATCAAATTGTAGTTCACACTGATCAAAACCCTAGAGCTGCACTGCTGCTGTTGTTAGGGTGATCCTGGGGTATGCACGTCCAGCTAGATACACTTGTGAGCTAAGGAATTATAAATGGGAAGCCTGTGAAAGTAATTTTAGGTGGTAGAAAAGTCTTACATAAAATCTCAGGAGAAGCTTTTCTTTTTCTTTGAGGAAGAAAAGCCATTTTGGTTAAAGTATCTGTTGCTGTTGCCCTCCACATCTCTCTTTTCTTCTTGGACATGGAAATGGCTTTCAGAATGCTTGTGAATAAGTGGCAGTCACTAGGAGTGAGGCAATTATTCCTGTATTAGCCACTGAGCAAAAACATTTTGGATTATGACTCGTGTGAAGCAAGGCTCACGAAACTGCTAGTTGGAGACAAAAGACTCACAGCTGTCCAAGAAACAGATCCTTAAGGTTCCCGTGCTTTCTGTATTCTTCCTTAATTCTTTTCAATTTGCATGCATCTATGCTAAATGTCTGTGTAGAATGCTTTCACTGAAAAAGAAAGTCTCTGACTCTGGATGTGTTACAAATAGTGACTAAATGGGAGAGCTTAGAGCATTAACAATGCTAGGAATTAATCTCTCTCATTTTTTTTTTATGATGCTATGTGTTTGAAACATCAAATTAACTTCAGTGCCAGAAATGTGTTAACCACTGCTTTGTGCCTTCAGCTGTGTTGAGTCCAAATTTCAGTATGCAGAGTGTTAAGCTGTCCTCTGAGATTAATGTATTTAAATATTTTTGTCTTTCCTATGGCAGTGTGAAAAGCGAAGGGCAGCAAGCAGCTAGGCAGAAGGGTTAACTGGCAGTGCTGCTGGGTGGGGAAGGGTGGAAGGATTTGCATAGAATAGCATCTGGAATCTATATGTCCTCACATACTTTGAGGGGGGAAGCAGTTTTCCACATTCATTACAGCCTGGTAAGGAAGAGGAGAAAAGAAATAAGAGGGAATAGAAAAGGAACAGGGGACTCCTTTTGTATCTGTGTCCAATATGGTTTCTTTTGATTTTTCATTCTCCATAGTCAAGAGCTCCCCATGGGTTCTCATCTGTTACCCAGGCTTTGCCATACCTGCCTGCCTGTGTGAAAATGGCTCAGCTGCCGGCACTGGATGAGGCTAACAGATCACATCTATCTCTCTGGCGTCTACTGAGCGCACAGGGCTCCAAGGATCAAGCCCTGGACAAGAGCACAAAAGCAGGTCTGTATAGAAGCAGCCAACCTTCTGCATCGTCCGTAGCTCATTGTGCGGACACTGGAGGTCAAAACTCACCCGCATTCCTGCTTTCACCATGTGGTTGTGTCTCTGCGTGTCTGCATGTGTGAGTGTGTGAGCAAGAAGCACTGCAAAGTTACACCGCAGCATTGTTCTATGGCATCGCTCTGGGCAGTAATTAGTAGGATGAAAGGCATTTAGAAAGAATATGCATATATAGAGTACATGGAGGCAGAAATAGAGATGATAGGGACTGAGAGAGAGATAGAGATAGAGATAAGAGATAGAGGTAGATACACTACAGAGAGAGATACAATAGAGATACAATACAGACAGAGATACTCTAGCTCAGTACAGCAATTCTGGACAACAAATGCAGAAACACGCTTTATATTCATGTAGGCAGGTAAGTAAGAGCTGCCTGGATTTCTCTGGAACTTTCATTCAGAAAGGGAAATGAAATAAAAAACGTAAATAAATTGAAATATCTGTTAGACATACGTCCAATATCAGGAAGGCGGAGGGGATGAAATAACTTTGAGAAGCTGGAGGAGAAATCCAAAGGGAACAGAGAAACAAGATTATTAATGACAACAATCAAGGAATGCTCATTTGAAAGGGGAAGGGAAAAGGTTCTGTTCTGTGGAAAAGCACTGGAATTGGGAAAACTATGAGCAAACCATGAAAATATCTATTTTGGCAGTTCCCCCTTTTACATCAGTTTAGATCAGCTCAGTAAAACAAGTTTCCAGTGCAGAGTCATCAATCCCACTGAGAATTCACAAGTCATTCGTTTGCATTTTGGGCCAATAATCTCACAATATTTTCCAAATGTCAGCAAATCTGCTAAACTAGAAAAATCAGAGAGAATCAGCCTGACATTTCACAGCTTGAATTTATAACTGTCAGATTTCACATCTTTGCATGGGTACCAGGATTTCCTTCCTCCCTCTGTGCAGCTCTTGTACTCACATTTTGTATTTCCTCTTCCATCTGTGTCCCTGACCAGAGCCTTTTCCTGCAGTTTATGTCCCTGAAAGAGTTCCTTCTCAAGTCATCAAGTAGACCAAGGAGTTTGGTTTCTCAGCCTTGTATGACACATTTTTTAAAAACTGTCTTTCGTAATGTTGTATTAGCAAAGAAGTTCGGTGATCGTGGATTTTTACCTTTCCTTTTTTCCTCCCTCCCTTCCTCCTTCCCTCCCTTTTCCTTCCTTCCTTCCTTCCTTCCTTCCTTCCTTCCTTCCTTCCTTCCTTCCTTCCTTCCTTCCTTCCTTCCTT